>NW_025784443.1:0-25550 GCF_021130785.1 Homalodisca vitripennis
TATTTTGCCAAAGCCTCCATGTCAGGTCGTCACCTCCAGGGCATTCAGTCCATCATGTTTTCAGCGTAAATTATAAGCAAGAATAACGTGTTGATTAAAATCATTTGCTTGGAAATAGGGATAATGCCAATGAATCTATATTAGCTTATCCTGATCAAATTTGATTGATAATTCATTAATATCTGTATACAAAAAGAAACCCTTAGAAATTTTAATATAAGTGTAAAAGAGTATAATAGCCCAATAATTGTTGGAAGTAACGTAGTTTGCTGACTGTATAAAAAGGGTAATATTTCGAATATAACTGAAAAACAAAGTGATATCAGTTAATGTGATTAACTATTAAGATTATATAAGTAATAGCACATAGTATATCATATAACAAATACGATTATTTGATAATATTTGGACAGTCCGTATTGAGTCACATTACAGGTATTGATATACATGTATATCGAGCACTGTTAGAACTATAGATCCATTGAATAAACTCAATACTACCGATTAGTGATTGGTAAATCAATTTGGAAATGCGAAAAACTTTATTGTTTGATTGATCCATTATCGAAAATTTTGAAAAAGAAAAAAGGGGAAAGTTAATTTAAAACTGAAAAATAGGGAAACTAGTTATTCACATTGTTGCTGTCAACGTCTTTTAGGGATTTCATTTAGAGCGTTTAAGTTTTAAACTATTGAATAATCACTGATAAACCTAGAGAATTGTATAGCTACTGTATTCCAAAGAGGAAAACCAAATTTTTTTTTAAATATTATAACGATGGGCGACTGTTACACCTAGAAGGGAAAGACCGTCTGAGGTCCAGAACGCCTTTTGAATGCCATATCGAATTAAAGTGAGGTTCGCTTCAAGTAACACTAGATGAAACGTTAGCCAACGCTTCTACCCTCCGCAGGGGGGTGGAGGGATGAAACAAAACCTAGAAACATCTCCGTACCCGATTGACATTACCGCGTGCAGACAGCAAGCCTGTCATTAGAGCTTGTCGCAAGTATAGCCCTCATTACGATGGAGAGACAGCAGATCTAGTCGCCCCTTATCTTTGACAACAACGAAGGAATTAGGAGAGCTCCAGCAATTGGAGATGAAGCTCAAAAACTTCAAGTTTTAAAACTTAAACTAACAGGCAGAGCTCAACAGATGGCAAAGTCAGAACTGAAAAAATGTAAAAACTCAACCCACTTTAGAAGAAATAAAAGCTGCTTTTATGGAAAGATTCGGCGATAGCCTACCAGAGTCAGTTACTACTTATCGAAGCAATTGCTAGCATACGACAAAACAGAGGATAAACTATTGAGTCAGGTTCTCTGACCGATTAAAAAAGGGTCAGTGAATAAAACACTAAAGAGTTACAAACAACGCTGAAAGCAAGACCAAATTCTGACGAGAATAGGCCGATAGAAGTGAGTCCATGGATGCATTAGTACGAGGATTAAATAGGTGAAATTAGACGGCAGACCAGGATCAAGTTCCCTAAAACATTCAGAGAAGCCCTTTGGTTTTCAACCACGGCGATAGCTCTAAAAACAACTTAGAAAAAAGACCATACCGAATTTGAGGGAGAAGCCAAAAATGCGAGTTTTTTGGGAAACGATCACCGATACTACGTGTTACACTTGGTGGGAAACTACCAGCGCCATAAACCCAGAGAATGCCAATGCCAGCGAGTAAGATATTGTATGATATACATGTAAGAAGAAAGGTCACAAAGTAGAGGGATTGTAGAAGTAAAAGGTGAAACAACTACCTCTTATTGTGGAAAATTGCCGAAAACCTGGACACACAGCAAACAATTGTTAGGGGTATGAGATAATACAGCATTATGAAGAGGCGCAGCTAGAGGAGGAACCTTCAGGAGCAGGTAGGGTTATCATCATGGAGGGGACGTGGATCAGCTTCGAAACAGACGTTTAAAAAAACCACAACCGAGGGGACCCAGGCACGCCGCTGGGAACCTCAAAAATCATTTAATTCTGAACCACACACACGGGTACACAGACCAGGCGAAGTTGAATGTTCAAAGCTGTGTTGCAACTTTTTGACACAAGAAAATGTGAGTGAATTAATTGTAACAAGGGTGCATAGGAGGATTGGAACGGTCACAGTGTTAATCGATACAGGTAGCACAAGTATCACTGTATCGATAGGACAATGACTCAGAACAAGCTAACTCCAACTGAAATCCAAATACGAGGTATCACTGGGTGCTGTTTATGAAACTTTTACGGCACTGTAACAGAGACTCTTGGGCAACTGATGGAATGTTACTTGATTTAATAATGTGGACTTCCGTTAGCAACATGATCTCCCTTAAGATTTATACTTTGTGCTATCCCTAGGATACGATGTTTTGAAACGAAAAAAAGGCTGTGATTGACCTTGAGAATAAAGTCTCAGAGTATTGGAAACAAGATAGCATGGCAGTTTCCATGAAAGAAGAATCCCCCTGTAACTCGAGAAGCCGGAGAAGTGGCATTGGCATTGTTCAATGTTCCCACGAAACAAGTTCAAACAAACCTTAATTTCCACCAAAAACAAATTCCTGAAGGAAGAAATACCTTGACATTTTTAGCGTATAGTCGCATCAAACATCAACGTGGCCCTGCCCGTTCAGAAATGCTTATTCTAGTAAAATTAAGCAAAAACAAAAAGGATCAAATGGAACAAAATGGAATGAAAAACAGTAATTACAGAATCACGTTAGTAAAGAGTTCATGGCATCAATGTCGCTAGGAAAGCCTTTCAAAAGAGTGAATAAAGGAAATGTGGTTGTGACCAAAATCATAAAATATCACATCTGAAAAATTTAGTGATTTCCAAGAATACGCCTGCCTCTCTGTCAAAATAGAAGAGCCACACAGTGAAAATCAAACAGAAGGAGCAATGGAAAACGAGTAAATCTAACACAAAATAGGACAGAGGAATTCAATGGAAAAACTTGAAGAAAAATTTAAGAGCAACCTCCCAACTGAAGATACCAAAAATAAAATTAAAAAAATGTTCCTCCAACGCTACAAGCGTCTATTTAGCTTAAATGAGGAATAAGAGAATATGGGGGTGTACTTCTTTAGTTACTCACAAAATCACACGAGCCAACACCTCCCCATCAATAAGAAACCTTACAGAGTGGCCGACAATCACAGAGAGTACTCTACAAAATTTTGATACAAGAACAATTAGATCAAGGTGTTAAATGTAACCCAGTACTTCCCCATGGTCAGCACCGGTAATCATAGTCCCCCCAAGAAAGCCAGGCTCTGATGGTACCATCAGTTTATCGTTCTATGTGTAAGACTATCGGGAACTCAATAAAATTACAGTTTCCCGGGAAATATATCCCCTTCCAGATACAACATGGAAACTTTAGACAAGTTAGGCAGGCAGTCAGTAGCTGTCTCGCACTGGATCTGAATTCCAGGGTTTTCTATCAGGTAAAAAGCACCCTGAAAGTCAAGAGAAGAACGGCCTTCAGTAACCTGATGGTCATTAATGAATATTCACGCATGCCAATGGTATTGATCAATTCCTCCTTCTGTATTTCAACGATTGGTTTGATACTACTCTCGACAGGTCGAAAAGGAAAAGCATGCATTGCCCTACATGGATGATATCCTAATCCTTCAGTAACGAGTATTGATTCAGCACGCTAAAGATCTTAGTGAAGGTCTAGAGAGATTTCAAGAGGTAAATTTGAGATATCCCGTTGAAGAAATGCCATATAGCAGAGTCTGAGAAATTAACTTCCTAGGCCAAGTTTTGTATCTAGAGATGGAATCAAACCATGTCAGAAAAAGATTGTAAGCAGTCAAAAATTTTCCAAGACCCAAGAAATGAAAAGGAACTACTTCGTTGATTTATAGGACTATTTAGTTACTATAGGAGGCATGTACCGAAATTTGCCGAACATCGCTAAACCACTGACAAATTAAACCAAAAAATGACCAAAAGTTTGAGTGGAACGAAGAAGCGGAAAACATTCATTTGAAAAATTGAAGACCATCCTAGTAACTGAACCATTTTATTAGTGTATCCAAATTTCTTTCTCTCAGGAATTCAGTCTTAAGCACTGATGCAAGTAATGTTGCACTTTGGCGTTCAGTATTAGGACAAGTGAAAATGGAAAAGAAATCACCCTAACGCCAATGCGTACGAAGACAGTGTTAAACTCTGCTGAGCAGAAATTATAACAGTAACAGAAAAAAGAACTTTTAGCAGTTGTTATGTGCAGTAAAAGTATTTCCTATGCTACCTGTACGGACGATCAATCCTCTCTTGTATACTGATCACAGAGCTGGCGCAATCAGATGGCTGCTGTCGCTAAAAGATCCTTCGAGTAGAACCTCACAAGATGGGCACTGAAATTTTGGCTGAATATGACTACAACAAGGAATTTCCCATAAACCAGGGATAAAAAATCTAAACGCTGAATGTCTGAGCAAGAATTTGTTTGCAAGAATACTGTGGAAAGTCCTAGCCTATATTGGATGTGGGACAGCATTAAAAGAAAATTCAATGTAATGATGAAGAGTGCAGAGATTGAAAAAATACACCTCAGTTCAAAACAAGTCCACAAGGGAGTCATCTATATAAAAGAGCAAGGACAGACCAACTGATTAGTCGTTCCAGAGACGTGTTAAGAAGAGAAGGTTATTCGTATACACCATGATATCCCGACAGCAGGTTCATGGAGGTAATCAAGAAAGGCGATGTTAAAGAATCCAAGAAAATTTTTTTTGGCCTGAAAATGAAATTAAGATGTTGTCTCCTTTATCAGAGCCATGTGATTCCAAGCAATAAAAAAGAAATGGATTACGGAAAAACTAAAGCACCTTTAGGGAAATTTCAAAGAAGTACAGAATTTGGATACCCGGATTTCGTTGTGACATTGGTTTGGCCCATTACCCCTAACAAGCTCCAAAAACAAATACATACTGACAGTTTATAGATCATTTTACCAAGGTACGGAGAGTTATTGCATTGCCCAGACCAAACTGCAGAAACAATAGCCCGAGCACTTGTGCAGAGAGGTCATTACGAAGATGGGAGGTACCCTGTGAATTAATTACTGATCAAGGCTCAAATTTCAAATCCGAAATAATTTAAAAGCCATGTGTGCTCTACTAAGGAATTAAAGAAACGTCAAACCACCGCATATCATCCCATTGAGCAATGGTAGAACAGAAAAGTTCATAGATCCATACCCAAGATGCTAAGAGTCATTATGTCCACCGAAATCAAACAGACTGGGACGAGCTCCTACCAATGGTAAATATGGCTTATTAATCTCAAGTGCATTGATTTCAACAGTATTTTCTCCTTTTGAGCTAGTCTTTGGAAGAGAGATGAAGACTCCCTTATAAGATGATCCTATTTGATGACAGAAGAAGATTGATGGTTACCCTGATTATGTCGAAGATCTTAAGATGAAGTTGAATGCCGTAAGGATTTTGGTCTCAACAATGCCCAAGACCATGCAAGAACCCCAGCAAAAGAGACCAATAACGACAAGAATATCTAAGCTAAATAAAATTTGAAGAGGGCCAACGAGTATACCTATCACGTGCCCCAAGTGAAAAAAGGAAGAGTGGAAAGAAGTTTGTCATAGACCATGAAAAAGGTCCATACACAATTGTCAAGTTTTATATCAGATTGCATGTCGTACTCCGAATTAAAAGGAAGAATGTAACAGAACATGTGAAGATCGAGTAAAACCTGTCCACCACCGAGTTTAAGTTTGTCAAGAACAAGGAAAGTAGCCCAAAATGATCCAAAAGCGGCTCAGGTAGCGATAAGAAGAAGAACAGGAAAGAAAATCATTGAAGATACCGACAGAACCATGAAGACGGCATTCAATAGAGTAGCCGGACAAAAATAAAGGGAACAAACAGGAGGAGAACCAAGCCCAGGAACCGCAGAAGATCCGACCCAGGCCCCTTTTTAGATCCATAAGAGATAGAAGAAAAAAACCGTGTGAGATTCAAAGACTATGAAGTTTATTAAATAATGAGGAATGTAAAAAAAATTTTACATATTGGTTTATGACAGTGAACGCGTATTGCATCGTTTTATTTAGTAGTAAAAAGTAAACGCAATGTATTGAATAATTTATGTATTGTTGTGTTATTTGAGGATGTTATATGGATACCACTAAAATATTCCTCGTTTAGTATGTTATGCTTTCTTGTCTATGTTGTAAGTAAAAGATTTTTTAGATAACCACGTACAAAGTAGAATGCAATAGTTACTCCGAATTTGAATGGGTTGTATGCGTGAGTATGAATGTTTTGTATAATGACTGTGAAACGAATGTTGATGAATGGGTATGCAAGGTGTGTGAATAAAAGCCCAAAATTAAAGGATCCAAAACAATTCAATAATGTGTGAGTTGGAGCTACACTATAAGGGAATAGAAGTTATATCTACGCAGGATTAAGATAAAGAAACCATAAAGATCAAGCTGTACGTAATAAAATTAAATTAGAATAAGTCAGGATATTCATAGAAGTAAACAAATTATTAGGAATCTAAATGAAATGATGATTTCCAGGAATACTTTTGTACTCTTGTGATCGAGACAGGAATGGCAGAGAATGAAATGACACAGGGAATCGTTTTCAAGAAACATCATGGACCACAATTATTTTCCGAGGGATGAATTGGAAGATTGTATGTAGATTTTTAATATGATAGAATAAGTGGACGAACTTGAGTCACTTAAGACATTTGTGCACAGACCGTTAGTTTATTATACATTCGAACACTAGTGTAAATGTGGTGGGCATGAGGACTTTGCTTTTCGAATAATAGTAGAATTAAGACCGGGATTAGACCCAGTATGAAATTCCGATGTAAGTGACATTATTTTAGACTTCTACCTACAGAAACGCTCCAAGCGAGGACTAGTTTATGCAGGGAGGGATATGCATTGAAATGGTTGTTTGGTGTGCCCACTAGCGAAAAGATATGGAAACAAGTTAATAGTAAATTTGAAAGAGATAAAAAAAGACTTAGCGGATCACTGTTGAGTTCTAGAGAAAACCAAATCACCTTAATTGAAAAGAACAGGAAATGAAAAGATGGTAACAAATACTACTAAAGCCATATCAGAGATAATGACTAAACTTACTCATATCAAATAGCATGTTAAATCCACTTCACTCCAAGGATTTCGAACAAGAAAAACATTATGCTACATCGTTCATTTACACCAAAAACATTTAAAATCTGTCAGTCTAGCACGTCATTTTAGGTCAAAACCATAGATGAAGCAAAAGTTAAGATATGTTGAGTTTAGGCAAGCTTTAGAATTAGTAAACACAGGTAGAAATAAGCAGACAAAAATTACTTACCACCCCCCCCATGAGTTTGATAAACATATTGCTTGACATAGGATAAGTAATTACTCGTCATTTGAAACTAATTATACCAGTTAATGAAAGAGGACGTTATTTATGTATTACACCTTTTTGCACTGCCTCATGCTTTAGCCCACCAAGGACAGGAATTAGATTGATCGTAAACTGTTACCTTTAAGTTCGCAAGACAGACGTCTTTGAACTTTATAAAGTAAGAGAGTTATTCCTTTTGTACCAAACAAACCTTCAACAGTGGGTTAAAATGGAATGTACAAGTTGATTATTTGTTGATCTCCAAAGAGAGACAGTATTATGCACCTATCGATTTTAACACACTAAGTCAGTGTAGACTAAGTCATTTTTATTTGTGTCACTAACTCCTATAAATGTATTGCATCATAGCGTTTAATTGATTGTATATTCGCTCTATTTCATAGGGATCTAAACCTAGTACACAAGAAAAATGTTCAACGATAAACCTTAACCAATAAATAATGTAACCTTCACTCTGTATGGATCCAAAACGGCAATGATTGGATCTTGTAGCCTAAAGGAACCATATCAAAGATCATACTTTAACTGTATATGAGGAGTTCTGAATGGAGAAAACTTCAGTTATCTCTACCACCACTTCTAGGTTATTTAGAATTAACTTTAAAACAAAGTCTTTGGAATATTTAAAACAGGCTTCAAGTTGCGCTATCTTTGGTAAATATAATAAGGTTTATTCTCGAGGGACTCAAGGAAATATAAAATATAAATTTGGACATTAAACCATTTGCACATCCCAAAGTATTAATCTTGCTTGCTAGTCTCACGAAGAAAATCTAATCTTTAAAAACAGTAGCTTGTTATTTGAAAAACAATGCCAAAAAGTCCAAGGGACAATCTTTTTAAAGGCATAATCACATAGAACTAGACCTTAATCAAGCTTTTTAAATGATACACATGTTTTGTTAACCCTAGTATCAAAAAGAAAGTAATAAGAAACCCCACTGAACTATTTCTACAATTATCATTAGTTTCAATGTTTATTTTGTTCTATTTTGAATAAGTGTACTTTGCGTTAGTTTTGTTTTGTCCACAGGGAAAAATTGCCAAACCTGGTGCGAGGGATGTCCTCAGTTGCTGTAGGCGGCAAGCCCCAACCATTCGAGTTAGGAAACATGGGGAACTGCCGCTCGCAGAAATTATTCAGGAGTCTTCCTTTGTTCAAATTCAAATACAACCAAGCCCGCCTTGAAGTACGGTCATTCGTGAAAATTCATTGATAGTGCTGAACCAAGCCAGGTCAGTGTTGCAAAGGACTTATATTTGTTAATAAATATGTGGGGACTTGCAAGCTCAAGGAATTGTAATGTAGTTAGGAGGACGTTATATCTTAAGTGATTGTCAATGTCAAGTAGAATTAAATTGTCGATTATAAGAAACTTAACGCAGCCCTAAAATACTATTTTGTCCTTTTTAAGTTGTGAGAAAAAAATGATGTAATGTAAAATGTTATCCTATTACATTTTTTTTTTGAAGTATATTGTTAAAATGTTTTGTGTATATTTCTGAGAATCTAAGATGTATCAACCATGAAAAATTCTGTATGGATCCATCTTTCCTGAAAGGAGAGAGATTGTGAATGTAGCGGCGCACGCACACTACTATTTTAATGATAGTAATGTTTAGATGGTTATTTTAGAGTAATTACCACATGTGTGTTAAATTAACTGGACTAACCCAAGTCCCTTTAACCGCGTGATGTGAGGTGACTGGCCGTAGCTGAGGAAATGCAAAGGGGTCAGCACTCGTCAGCACCGGGTCGGCAGTCCGAGTTGAGGGCTCTCGGAGGGTAGGCGGAGGGGGATTGGCTCAATGTATGAGTGTGTGAAGTAAGTCCTATTTTGGTGGAGTGAGATGCGAAACACACCGGTACACATTATAGTAGTTTGGGTGCGCCTACGAGTATGTTTTATAGTGCATTTTGAATATAGATTTGGACTCAATACAAAGGAGAAACGCTGAGTAATTATTTCAAGACCCTTCTCAACCACTATTCTAAAATTTCCACCCTACGACTAGGGTGGTGTGCAGCAAAACGCTATCCCCCTTTTATTAACCCATGAGCCTCTCTGGCTAATATCGGAGGGCTTAACACACAATATAAAGTAATGCTTATCTACTGTTAGATTTCAGTTACTTTGATGTTTGGTAATCTTTCTGTTAATGGATAATGAGCTATTCTAATACTAACTTGTTGTATAAAGTTGAAAAAGGGTTTACCATTAGTTTCATTTTATTAAAAAGTTGTTTTTGGAAAATGGTTAGAGTGTAAATTTGTACACTAGTTCTATAGAAAACTTCAAGTGTCCACAAGTTTTTAAAATACATGATTCAACCATTGATTTAGTCAAGGTCCGTCCAATAATAGTTGTGTATGGGTGCATTAAATTTTATTAACTACTCAATTGTTTTATTTTACAATTATTTATAAAATTTTATTTATTTTATTATATTATATTGTAAATTATCAATTTTGTTACACCATAAATACCCAATTTTTATCTCTGATTTTTATTTTTGATATAATTACAATTTTATCTTAATAAAAATCCTTAAAATATTTTGTTTTTTTTTTTTTTTTTTTTAAGGAAACAATAAACTTTAATGTTAAATTCTTGTTTTTTTAATAAATTAAAATTCAAAAATGGCCATTACACCTTTAGGGCCCCATCAGATTGTTAGTGAGTTTTTTCAAAGTAAGCTGATGGGTTTACTTACTTTTTGGAGATCTTCTTTTTGTTTCATCAAACTATTTAGAATGTTTCTTATTATAGATAGTAAATTATCTAACCTAGAACTGTTATGTTATTGTGGCATCACAGACTGGGACATCTTGGCCTAGATACCAAAGTACCAAATTTTGTGCTAACCATAATAATGCGTATAATTGCAGGACTGTCCGTTACAACTTTTAATATGTTGTTTTGAAACTAAGTCTAGCGCTAGCAATGATTCGATGAACTGATGTGCAGGATGCATTGGATGAGACAGAAGAAGATAACCTGGAGTTGGAGGATGAAGAAGAAGTGGAGGAGTTTGACCCTTCCCAATCTGGAAACCTGACCCTCACATTTGCAAAAGGGTGTGAGTGAGCTAGGAGTCTACTGCTTTTTTGTCAGGTCAGGTTGGCCAAGGGCTTGCCACCCAAAGGAACTCTTAGCAAGTTTCCTCAAGAAGGTTAACGCCAAGAAACTTGTTTTATTGTAAAATTGACGGGTTTTATATTAATCAGTTTTAGATTATTGAGACACTTTATTTTTTAAGTGGAAACTGCAGGTTTGTTACATGATGTCCACTTCTGGTTAGCCACTGATCACCAGCCCCCTACTACAACGCCACTTTTGTTTCGACACCTGTGCCTCAGTGTTGGTTGTGTCGTTATAAACTGCCTTGTTTTTTGGTTGTCATGTTGAACAATAAAATCCTCGCCGATTGTGGAATTTTTTACAAGTAACTGTACTACTAACTGATTCCTACAAGTTAGTAGGATCATTTTAAAAAATAACTAAAATCTATGGTAATAATTATTACTTGTATTTTACCTTTCTATTATGTGGGGAATTTTTTCACTCATTTACATTATTGAGAAATTGTTTGATATTTAACCTACAATATAGCGAATACTTTGACAGTATCATGTTGTTGGCCGCACGACAGTTTTTCAGTTTCTCCATTAAGTTACAGCACTGTTTTGCAAGCTTTAGAACTAGAATGTACTATTGTGGTGTGAAGTTTCTCTAATGCTGGCAGACAATTGAGGTACAATTTCGTGTAAGAGTTTAACTGTGTTTTGAATGTGTTTTGAAATAAATTAATAATCAAACCAGACAATACATTAAAGTTTTGAGGTTCTGTAAACAGCAGGCTAAGCAAGGCGTGGGAAGTGGATTTACCTGTAGGAAATCAGGTGCTACAGTCGACATTGATGGACTTTTCTTACCTCTTCAGGCTAATTGATGAAATTAAATTCACAAATCTTTTTTACATAACAAACTACAAGTGGACAATTGAGAAGAACAAATTTTAGTAACAAATTCTGGAGGCCCGAGTTAATATTTTTTAGTATAAAATATTTTAATGTAACTATTCAAAACAAAACACCTTCTTTGAAAGTTTCAGACTAATATACAGGGTCGTCAATTTAAGTCCTGGGAACCTCTTTTTTAATTTTTAAACCACAATAGAAAGAAATTACCAAAAGTTCACATTGTGCTTACTGGTGATAGTAACGCACTACATCCAATCTGCCCAAATTTACCCGACCAGATAATTCCCTTTGTGGGACGGTCCAACAAGGAGTCAGACAAAATCTTCTTAAATAGCAGCATAGGTTCAAGTTTTGGTATCAAAGTAAAGTCTTACTTAGCAGAGTACAAATGCCGCATAGACCGGAACCTTCAAAAAGGTGTATTTCATTCAGTAAGTTTATAGCTATTTGAATTTTAAAACAATTTGAACAATGTAAAATTATTAAGTAATTACAAAGTAAAACCACCAATTTTTAAGTACCATGTATGACCAAGAGTAAGTGTTCAAAATGTTCCCCTCCGCCATCGTCCTGGCAATGTTCCTAGGCGGTTTATTAAAAGCCAACATCCACTTGCATTTAGTTTAAGGTAGTCACGAGGGAATATCTTGAGCTATCTTGGACTATGAAGATTTCTTAGGTGCGCCAAATCTCGAGGCTTTAGTACGATAAACTTTATCTTTGCGAGGTATCCCCAAAGAAAAAAATCCAGCGGAGGATAAAATCAGGCGGGATACGAGCAAGTGCTCACTCTACTGCCACCATGTCTTCCAATCCATCTGGCGAAGGAATATTGTATCCAAGTATGCTCTAACAAGGAGAGCAAAGTGTGGTGGCGCGCGCCATCTTGTTGGAAATACATTCTTTGAGAAATTGTCGGACTAAGCGCAGGCTTGTAGTCCAGGAATTATCTCATTTTGGAGCATTGCTAGATTACGACGTCACCATCTTAAAATTTACCATTGATAAATAATGGGCCCATAAATTTTGGACTTTCCTGTAAATACCTGCCCAAACTTTAAGTTTTCTGTGGTGGATGGCTGTGTATGACACTATCTGCCACTCTTCACATTCTACCACAGTAGTTGTGGTTATTGGTTAAATAATTATTGATTCCTCGGCTTCGATTACTACATTGTCAGATGATGGAGAGGGGACACATTTTTGAACACTTATCTTTGGTCACCAGGTAACTTAAAATATTGGTGGTATTATCTTGTAATCACTTAATTGAATTTACATTGTTCAATTCTGTTTTAAAATTCTAAATAGCCTATAACTACTGAATGAATCCACCATTTTCGAAGGGTCCGGTTTTTGCGGCCCCAATTGTTACTCTGCTAAGTAAGGGAACCTTTAATATTGATACCAAACTTGGACCTATGCTGCTATTTTAAGAATTTTGTCCTGACTCCTTGGTTGGACCGTCCCCCAAAGGGATTATTCCGGTCGAGTAATTGGGACAGGATGTCGTGCGTTACTATCGACCCAGTAAGCACATGTGAACTTTGGGATATTTTCGTTTCTAATGGTGTGGTTTCAAAAAATTTAAAAAGAGGTTTCCACAGACTTTAATTGGACACCCTCCCTGTAATAAATAGAAACAGAATTTGATGCTACTGTTTATTTGAATTAGTAGAACAAAACCTGCTGAAAAAACTGAATTTCCTGGGTATATTGCAGTAGAGAAAAAATAGATTAGGTCCACAATGGATTGACAGTTCCAAATAAAAAAAAAACCCCTTGATTGCTTCATCTTTACTTTTTTTTATTCATGTTTACATTAAGTGTTTATATTTTAATGTATATACTCTTTAAGATGAAAGTGAATATTATTGTTAATTTTATCCTCTTTTCTTTCTCAGTACTTCTAATTATTTAAAAGTTTATGTTGTTTAAAGATCTGTTTAAAAATAACTTATTATGATTAGAAATGTAAGAATGTTAGCAACGCTGAATTTCCATTCCTCTTTTCCTTGTGGTGATAAACGTGATTGTACTCATCAATATAAGGGATTCAGGAAGTTTTTTTTTTTTTTTACTTGTCACGTTTTGTTTCTTTGTTATAGCCTTAAATTTGTTCTCCTTGTCCTGTTTCCATTCTTGATATATTTTATATACTGTAATGTGTAAAATTCATTTCATAACTTGCTGTGGCTGTAATAATTGGCCCCTTTTAGTAATTTATTTAAAAAGGTGTAAATAACAAAAATTGGGACCTAAGCATGCTTCATTTCTGTGGAACAACTTAATAAATTGCCCTCAAGGATGCAACGAGACATTTGGATCCAATTTTGGTTTTTACTGGCCCCAAATTTTTAAGTATTTTCATTATGGGCTAACAAGATTGTTGTGAATCTATCCATCATTGCAAAAGTACAGTGGACTATACTTTCTAAACTATAAAGTTTTCCTCAATTTCTTTGAGCTCATGAAAACCAGATAGATTTTTTTTATTTTTTGTTAAGTTTGTCTTAGTTTTGCATTCTTGAAGCTAGTTTTAGCTCGCTGCAGAATTATCCCCAATGTATTTAGTTTTACAACTTCCTTTCATTCCTCATTTTAAAGTAATTACCAAGCTCTTGAAGTCATTTTCCAAAAGGTCAGGATCATAAACCTGTTTATAGATCCATCATCTTTTGTAAAACCTCCGGACTTCGGTTAACAGACACATGAAGTGTTGAATTTCTACTTATCTTGTGTTATATGCTACATATTTATAATGTGAAAAAACCATTTATATACATGTTGAACCAAAAGTATCATCAGTGGATCTCATTTCCTCAGTTTAATAAACTTTGCAAAATTTGTAAAAAGTTCATTTTACGTCTCAGGGTAGAACCCTGTTTTATAACATGATTCCAAAGCAGCCTGGGAGAACTCAGGATTGTGTTGCAGATGACACACATCTCTGCCCTCCCGTGGAGATCATCCTGTACATTCTGCGCTGGGTCGTGTCCTCAGAAACTGGATCTGCGCTCCCTAGAGATGTGCTCATCAGTCTGTCGAGGTTTCTATGTTTGTAGTCGTGACTCGGAAATCTGGAGGCTTGTGTGTGTCAGGTGAGATAGTTTTCAAACGATCCTACATGCACATCCACGTACATGAAGTGTAATGAGTTTTAAAGGTGTGAGGATTGTTCAGAGAGTGACTTCCATTAGGCTATAACAAATTGTAGTTATACGTAATGTTTATTATTTACATTTTAAAACAAATGCTGACATTGATTTAAAATTTGTTCATGTCTCTGGACTTCTATTGTAAAGTTTTATCACACGATAACATTGCCAATTGTTGACAGCAACTTGAAATTCTTATTTGATTCAAAACATTATTGGGAGACAAGACCGGGCTTATATGGAATGGATGAAAAATGTTCCATTTACACTCAAAAGGTCATATGTTGCTAGCAGAATTTGGCTGAAACATGCAAGCAAAATTTGGCACAACACAAGCAGAGTCAATCAATCAATTTTTGTATTTGTTCTTTGTACAATTTAGAATGAAATATGTCAAATAATGATTAAAAAAAACCAATTATATAAATTAAAACAACTTTGTGCTGATTAAACGTTTGATAATATATCAGATAATACTGTTTTCCTCCTTAATTTTCAGGCAAAAGTAAAGCACTTGTATCATGAATAGTGGCTGTATAACTGTGCCTCTTTGTGCCATAGTAGTAATAAACTGTTCTGTATTGTTCCTCATGTTCATACTGCTTGATATTCCACCAACCCTGCTATTGTCACGATTCTATAATCCTGAATCCATTTATAAAGTTGGAAATACTCTATAATTCCCACCAAGCACAACTACGCAATAAGTTACTTCATTGACTAGTGCTGCACTCTAACTCTAGTACTGTGAACTATTTCAGCTGTTTGGTAAACATAGAACATTTTCCTGTTCTCTTTGTGTTTTCCCCTGGTTTATTTCTGTTTCTGCTCGTTATTATTGTTATGGCAATTTTAAGTCTTAACATTAGAATATTTTTTAGTTACGGCTTCTATGTAAATCAGTGTTTAAAAGTACATTATTTTTAAATTATTTTACTAATTGTGTTTTTACAAACTGTTCGATTAAAAATAAAATAATAACTTTATAAGGAGATACAAATTAAGTAAGAATATTTTATTTATCACCTTGAAAAAAACCTTTAAGATGCATTGTGGTGTAGTATTTGGTATTCACCTCAGTTGGAATTAAATGTTCGTTAAAGTACAGTGTTTTATTTTTTAAACTAATACTTTTTACTATAAAAAAGTAGGTAATGCATTTTTTATTATTAGCCTTTAAATTTGGATTAAAACAGGGTATAAAACAATGGTTTTTGTTTACACCAGTATATTTTTTACTTTATAATTGAACACTTAAAACACATATTTTGTTATTTTTAAACCAAAGTCCCAAGTGTAATGCAAATTTTATATCTGTTGGTGCACAGAATCATATTTTTTTTATTGAGTATGTGTAACTTAACTTGTTTCTGTTTTGTAATATTATTTCTACTTTAATAAACTGTAAAAAATTTAAATTCATACAAAATAAATTTATTGTTTTTTTCAATTTTTTTCTCTAGAAAACAAATGTAATGCAAGTAATAAACTACAAAACATGCAAGACCTATATAAATTTACTCTTTATATTTTATTTACAGACGACAGATGGTGACAGAAGTTTTTAGTTTATTTCGGACACTAAAGTTGCCTACCTATATCCAGAAACCACAATGTACTCAAAATGGTTGAATTCAAGGTAAATTTTGTCCAACAACTGTGTAATTATGATCTTCAGAGGGTTTTTTTAATCTTATTGAGGCCTACTCGTTTCCTGAGGCAGCTACATCTAAATCAATTTCATAATCAGGTTCCATGACCTACCTCGCCATTACCACTATTGTTACGAATATCTAGGCCTAGATCAGGTGGAGGCAAATCGGTCTTTTCACGACTGGTTGTTAAATCGTCACCTAGTATATCACTAATGGCATTAAATTGTAATCCACTTGTACCTGCAGCCACTTGAAAAATAAAGAGTACTAAACAAAATAATTCACGCATTGTTTCAACACTATAATCTAGCAACTCAATCCAAAGTAATAAAATTTACCTATTTTCACATGAAAATGAGACCCAATACTGACTGCATTATTTAATCACACTTTGCCAATACACAACCTAATGAATGTATTGTAATAGTTACAAAACTTTTAAAAATATTCTTAGCTTTGTAACGTTTTTTGGTCTCTTGCATTCAGTAGTTTCTGATTTTAGCGTCAGACCTGTGCAGGCCCTCAGAATTTATTACATGAGGAAGATATTCAGTTTTTCATTTTGTTTAAAATCTGCATGTCTCTGTTTAGATGTACGTTTTTATCTTTCAATTATTTTTAATGCCCGGTGCCGATCCGGGAAAGTATTTGAAGCAGATGAGCTTTTACAGATCTGTGTACTAAAATTTTGTTAAAGAAACGTTGGACTGCATCATCGTTGTACAAGATCTTACTTGTGAGAGTGCATTTTTTTATACCACACATTAATCTGATTACTTGTATAGTAATATATGAGTATTTAATATTTGCATGTCAGCACTAATTTCATATATTTTTAGAAGTAAATAGGCATTGCTGATGTTTAAAGCGCAAAAATATCTATCTTCATTCATTTGTGCACATATGTCTTCAATTCATAGTACGGAATAATGTTAGACCTTGGTCGTTTTATTTAAGATAACTTTGTAGTCAGCTCAGATCCTTATTGAGCCATTAGGCTTAACCACTGGAACTATTGGTTCTTTGAACTTGGGGTCCTCCAATCAAATGGGTTGAACCAATATGTTCTTGTACCTAGTTTTTCCAGTTGTACTTCTTCAACTCTGTCCTGAAGAGCATAGGGTACCTGCCTAGGTTTTATGAAGAAACAGAAGTAGACCTTTCTTCAATGTGAAATGTCCTTTTACATCTGGAACTATTTCAATATTCTCTTCAAAATATCCTGGTATTTATTCAGTAGTTGATCAAGCTCTGAAACAAGTTTCTGTCATTTCTTCTAAGTGTCTAATGTTGTCAAGAGGTCAAATTCTATTTCTCTTAGCCAAACATGGCTGAATATTAAATGAAATTCTTGATTTACAATATATAGTTTTTTCCCATAAAGTCCCTATTTTATAGATCACCTTTAAAAAAACTTGTGGGCCTGACAATTTCACCTTTGTTTCTGGTTTTTTTTCTGATTCAAGAGTTCTATGTATGGGTAGTAGTACATATAAATCTTCAACGTTTTATGAGTTATCTAGCCTACCTATCCAAAGCCATGCTGTATTCAATGTTTTATTGTACCGTATTGAATTCAGTCCCATATTGTTTCTAACTGAACTTTGTATCTTGTGTATGCTTATCCTTAGTCGTTTGTTTTTTGTGTATAACGTTCAGAAGATTTGTGAACATTAATTATAATATTTCCTTTGCTGTCAAAAAGTTGGTTTTTTAAAATGGGTGGCTTCACCATCTGTTACATCTGTACATCACATAAAAATGTCACAGTCTTCGTTAACCTTGAACTTCAACTTGAATATATTGTATTTTGGTTTCTACAAAAACAATTGAAGCGTGGGAAGAGTCTTGTGAACAAGAATTTAATTAACATTATGGGTAATAGTAATATGGTATGTACTCACGTAACTAATTTTCCACCACTCTATTGAGTGAGGTTTAATGTAGATACCCCAAACCTCCAAGAATGGTGGTCTATAATTAGCAGTATAACTTCTGCGACGAAATGTGAGCAGTGTTTAGGTTTTTTCCAGCAAAAGCCCTATAACTGAACATATTTCTCATTACATGGGATTTCAGTTGTATTGTTTGTGTTACTGTATGTTATTCCTCCCCCCCCCTCTCCCCTTCAGTCTAAGGACTTAAAATGTAGGCTTTACGTATTCTATTTATTGGACATAGTATCATTATTATCAGATAGAGTTTGATAGCAGGTGCCTCTAAATAATCAATACTTTACATTATAATTTTGGTAATAAACAAACTTAAATAAAATAATTGATTGTATTTAATGACAACATAATTATGAAATTTGGATTAATTAATGGTCTGAATTTTTAATTCGTATTTAAAAGTGCAATGTAGTGCAAGAAACTAAAAATTGAATGGAGCAAGATAATTAAAAAACAAAACCACTATTTTTTTTAATCGCTATGTATAGGCAGTTACTTTAGTCAAATGCCCAAATGTTTTTTTTTAGAGATTTACTTTGGTACTTGTACAAGTAGGTGTTTCACAAAGATAGTCTGTAAACATTTTGACAAGAATTCTACTATTTCAGTTTATTTCAAGCACCCTCCAAAATCATGTAAACTATCTGAGTGTAACTTTAGTTTTGGAAGAAAGAAGAAATAGAAATTTGCAATGATATTAAGAGTGATCTTCCACGATCGAGATGATTGAAAACAATACATTATGCTTTCTATAGAGGTTATGATTGTTCTGTTGGCTTCACATTCTTTAAAGTGTGTGGTGGGATAGAATATCTCTTTTGTTTGTTCATATTAAAATTGTAATAGTTAATATTTACATAGCAAAAAATAATATTTGTTCGTTATTTAAAAATCGCTTTCACCTAATAGCAAACTATACTCTAGCTTTTAATTAAAGCATATGGTAATTTAGTTATCGATTATTAAAAATTGATTATTTAAAGGCACACATTATTGAAGCTTATTCCTATTTACTTTGATGTTGCAATAATTATGAATATTTTGATGGATGCAGGGTCTGGGGAGTGAACTGTGGAGGTCTGTCTGAGTATAAGTCCTGGGAGGGAGATGTTCATCTTACGACCACGGCTCCATTTTCAACGGTTGCTACATCAGCAAGACCACATATGTGCGGAGTGGAGAGAACAGCTTCCAAGACCAGTTCTATAGACCTTGGCACTTTGTTCAGTATTTTTCGCTATTTAAGGTATTGTCTAAGACACTTACCATGCTGTTTGTGAAAATGTTCCCGCTTCATGTATGCAAGCATCTTTGTATGTATCAACTGTTACTAAACAAATATACCAATTTTTACAAAATGCGTCATAAAGATTTAGTTAGTGAAAAACCAGAATTTAAGTCTTCTTTTTTGAAAATTTAAACTTCTTAATGACTTAACTTTTAAAAATAAATGCATGTCTTTAGTGAATAAATTAAGAACCACTGCACTGAGTTCAAAAATGTTTATATGTGTTACAACTAAAGTAATTCATCCAGCTTTATGTATAATAGCTAGTGATTTTGGCCCGTGATTAATAGTGCTCTATGTATTCAGCCATTATACATATTATCTGACTGAAATTGGTCATAGTAATTAATCATGCTTTATTTATTAAACTATAGGTTTAGGTCAGGTCAGGTCAAATTCATGTCGCTTTGCTTCGCTTCACAAGACTGGTCATGTAACTTCCCTTCACATCTTGAAATTATTTACTTTGTCCAACTTGAATTAGCTATTCTTCATAATGTTTGGTCAAAATGATGTTTCTTAGGTCTACTATTATTTTAGCCAAATCGCATTAGCTATTATGTATAACGACTAGTTAACGTTAATGTAATTAAATTATCACTTCGACTAGTGAATTTGAACCGATGTACATAATAACTGATTAAGCCCAATGACCAAAAACATATTTATATATAGTTCATTGGAAGTTTAAACCCCCTTAAAGATTTTATTTTTGTACCTCAAAACTGTGTTGTTTTGCTGTTTTTAAAGAGAGGTTTGTAGAGTTTAGATTTATACTTTTACTATGCAAAACTTTTTTTATATTTTTGTCATTTTTTTATCTATATATTGTTCACTAAGTCATTTTCACTATCACGTGTCCATGTAATCATCATGTAAACAAAGCCAATCGTCTATTTATGTGTCAGATATTTCCATGGTACAATAAAACTAAAAAATAAAATAAAGAAAAAAGAAATAAAATACTCCAGGGCAGGTGACATGCAACAACACACTGTAGCTGTCTGCACTGTGCGGCTACAGTGAACTCACCAAAGTGCAAACACTTATGACACGAGGACCAAGGAAGTGCTGATGATATCTAGTAAAAAAACACCAGAAATAGTGTTGTGACACATGTAGTTGTGCTTGCTTATGCCTTGACGGATTTCGTTGAAACTAGTACCATTGGAATTGCAATAAAATTTTTCAAATAGTTGGCGTCTAGTATTTTTTTATAACTATACTGGTTTTTTATTTGAATTTAAAAATTTTTAATAGGCGCCATTTTGTTAATATTAAAGAAAAAAACACAATTTTTTTTTATTTTCTTCTTACCTATTCAAACCTATGTGCCAAATTTGGTTTCTTTAGCTTTACTAGTTTTTAGAGACAATCATTTGTTAATAAAAAAAATGCAAAATGGCTGCTAGCGGCTAAACGAAGTGGAAACTGGAAAAAAGTTATTCTTCATTTTTAGCTCACAATTACACATAAAATCTGAAAAATGCATAGTCAGCCGAACCTTTTTGTTACACCCTTTATACTTCAATTCAGTGATTTCTTTTGTATAGATTTTTTAAATGATAATGTGCAAAACTAGCAAAAAAAGTGGCTAGTCGTTACAGGTTTTGCGTCTGCCACCGCTAAAGTTAAGTAGCTAAATGAAATAAGTGAACCTTAATTTGTTTATTTGTAATAACTCATGTCTGTATTTTTAAATTGTATTTCTCTTCATAACTTTTAAATTAATGAAATACTGAGCAGTGGTTTGTATTATTCAAATAAAGGTCAACAAAATTATGATTATTACATGACCCAGATATTATGTAAAATATTAGACCTAAATCCAAGAAGGCAGATTCAAAATGACCAACAAAAATTCAAAACTAGCCAAGCTGAAAGTTACATACTAAAAATTAAGTTGTAATTTTACAATTTTATAAAAATATATATCTTATAGCCTATTCCGTACTTAATGAACACATTGTATACAGAAACAGTGGTAAAACATACTTTTCAAATTACCAGTCCAATCAGTGTTCATTTAATAATGTTAGTAATTGCGCTATACTAAAAAATGTGCAAAAAATGAATCAAGTAATCGTTGTGCAGATTTTTCCCCGAGGGACTGGTGCTGATGCTGACATCAACTGAGGAGCCCACCTCCTGCCTTGGGCAGCTGAAGACACGGCAGATGCGACACCCAGCTATGATGGTGGGTCACTATCCGGCTGTGTGAAAAACCGTGTCACGCTGGTTCATGCAGAAACAAGAAGCTTTCATTGTCACAGAAGTATGCAAGGTCACGCAAAAAACAACAACACACAGGAACAAACGTTTCACTTGGTGAGCATAAAATTGGAAAATTTACAATTTTTCTGTTTTGACATGCCGTTTTTGATTATGTTGAAATTCAACAAAAGTTACAGCTCGATATTGCACTCATTGGTTGTAACTTTGTTTTGTCTTTTTTAGAATTATAATCAGGAATCAATTCCAAAATTAAATTAAATAACTGATTGTGTCCATCCAATTTTTAAACTAAAAGAAATGTACCACCAATCTTACCCATTTTGTATAATTATTGTTTATGTAGCAATAACAGAATTTTTCTACTCTGTTGATTAGTTACAAAATAAAATGTCCAGGCTTCAGACAGGAGTATGACAGAGCACTTTCAAACAAGTCAAGTCCTGATTGTAGTGTTTGGATAACTGTTGTAGACTTATCATGGTAGCTCAATAAAAGAATTATACAAGGAAAAGTGACATAACAAATAGATCTCTGACAAGAAATCAAGCCACTATGGCAGTAAAAACCAGCATATGTGGCTCTCATCCTTTTCTTTGAGTAATAAATGATAGGTGACTGACCACTCAACTAACTGTTAACTGAAACAAGAGACATTAATAAGATACACACTAAACACTGAGGCCAGGTGAATACTGAATCTAACACAGTGATCTCACTCACTAACATCTATTAAATGACTATCTCACTGTATTTTTTTTAATAAGTAGCATTTGCTTAGTGTTTGCTTTCAAACCACTTAACAAAATCTAAAAACACTGTCATAAATCTGTATCGTTACTTGATAACAATGACAGACTCAAAAGTGTAACATTTCTTAAAATACTCATGAATTTTCAAATAAATTAAAAAAGTACCTATTTATTTATGTAGGACCTTTCTTGTCCAGAAAATAAAAAATAATGTAAAAGAAGTTATGAAAATAACATGATGTTACTTATCCACTATTATTAGTTGATACTCAATATTTGATCACAAACTTTAGCGCAACAATAGATTTTAGTATATGGTACCAGATTATAAAGGAAAGCTGTATTTCAAAAGTTTGCATACCACTAATGCATTTGTCTATTGGTCAAATTCTAAAATAGAAATGTAGCAAGACAAACACTATTCTTGTGTCTCAGAGAAGGGTTTAATTAATTTTCAGTGAATAGTTTATTCATGAATTATTCAAGTTTATTGTTATATGTTTAAGAGGGAAGCAAGTATACAAATTTTGATTTAAGCTGAGTGGAAAGATCTAACACTAACAAATTACAGCACAATATTCACACAAAAACTGGCTGATCCCAATTTATCACTACGACTCAATTTTTTAAAGTCAAAATATTTGTTTGAAAACTTGGTATCTTAATTTTTTATATGGACTAGCTCATTGAACGTATTATGTATAAGCCAATTTCAAGGAATATACTCAAGGTAATATAACAGACCTAATATTTGTTATCGAATGTATAGGGAATTTGAGATTGTGACCTATCGAATCCAAGACCGCATGGAACAAGCTTGCAATGGAGGTGCTATTCAGTCTTCACAACCAAAAACAGGAACGGGTCATAGAGAACTTCTACAGCATCTCGAGGTTGTCGGTCGTCTAGATTTTCCTCCACTCTGGTTATATTCTCGTGTCAAAATCCGCTACAAAACTGCAAGAGGTCTGATTTACCCTTCTTAATGTAAAGTTATAGATTTTATTTTCTCTAGAATCTGTAAGTTGTAATTAACTAGTTGGATTTAAATCATCATAAAATGTTGTGTATTTGTTTAATTTTAATTCTCCTTAAAATCTATCGCTTGTAGTGAGTAATCAAGCTTGAATGAAGTTCTATGTTAATAAGCTAGACGGGACAATCCAGAAATCTACTTAGTTTTAATTGTAAGTTGTAACCATTTTTTACTAAGTGGTTGATTTATTGTTTGTCCATAGAATTCTAATTAAAAACTAGATAGATCATTTTTGTAGTTTAGTTTTCATGTTTTTAAGATGATGTTTGAAGTTTCCTCCGCACTAAAGATCCACTGTATAAATACTTAGGGTTGAAAAAAAAATATCCACTGTCCCATTGGCTTATTGATGATTAGCAAACACATTAATGTAAGATGAACATCAAATGTTGGTTCAAAAGAGGAACCTCTGTGTCGTACCAAAATAGTGGAGGAAACGGAACTTTTGTGCAACTTCATGCAGTGGTCAATGGAAATGTCAAACCCTTGCTGTTTGGTGGCTGCTTATAGTTAGCGAGCTCATTCCTAAAATGAGTTGCTCGGAAATAAAATAACCTCCCAATACAAGTTAGGAATTATTTCTGTGGTATTACCTTTGCATCCAATGCGTCGGATACAAAAATAATATTTAATGACTCGTGGATCTTATTACTTGCTAATTAATAAAAATAAAAATTTCCCACTTGTTGAAAATCCAAGCTGTAACTGAAACAATCTTCATCATGAAATTTTGGACTAACTAATTATTACTGTTACTGTCTGCTTGCTAGATAGCAGCCCTGAACAGACTATGACTTTCTTCTAGTCTTATGTTTAGTAATTTAATGTTTCTGATTGGGCGATAACTGTGTAAAATTTGTTTTTCTTTAATTGTTTACCGATGCTGATTGATGTTTTGGTTGTTTGTGACGGATTGCAGGGAAGGACACTCACAGCTGTAGTTTGGTGTAGTGTTAAAATGGGCTATGTTTCCATTGCAATTAAAAGCTAAATATTGATAATTTTGGGGTATTGGTAAAATAATGAAAAAATCATATTTTTTTTCTCATGGTAACAAGATGGAATCCTATTCTCCGGTGATGCGTCATGGACACAAATGTGGAGATTCAAACCTTTTTTTAATTGAGTGTATTTATTAAGTATAACATAAGTAAGAAGTATAATATATAGTTTAATATTTACAAACCACCTTTGCTAAGAGTAGAAGGAAGGCTATGGTAACATCATATGAGTAAAAGGTTATACATATTTAAGAAGCAATGAAAGTGTTCCACCTGCCTGAGAAGAAACTAAAATATGAAGAAAACTAGCAGATACAAAAAGTTTTAGTCATTATTACTGACACAGGACTTCATTACAATACTTGTTGTAATGACCGAATACTATTACACTACCAGTGAGGAGTAGAGTTGGTAAGCTGCCTCTTCCCCTAGATAACAAATACGAGGGCTAAACGAGAAAGTAGAGTACGTTTCGCCTCTGTACTGCTAGGGGCAGGACTATCGTGGCCATTTTGATTTCAGGGCGTTTTTACGTTCAGTGGCTATCCAGCCATGCTAGGGAGAGATTAATCTATCATTCATATTTGTTTTTACAATAGCAATTTAAAATAGATGACGCGATTTGAAAATCCCAAAAGTTGTGAAGTACAGTTGATAACAAAGTTTTTGTTGGCTTAACAACAATATACCAATTTTGAAATTTTTTATCACCCAACTCTGTGACGTTTATGTTGAACGATGGTGATTACTGAAGATGGAGGTTGAAACAGTTGTACAGTAACGTTTAAAATGGGCCGAACTAATGTGCATTGATGTCGAACGAAGTATGCAGCCAAGCATTTTGATCTAAAAGTCAATGAGAAGATTAAAGGGGAAGAACACCGATTCCACCATACACAGACCTCTAAACTTAGTTTTTTTACTCAAATTTTCAAGGGGTTTGTTTACACAAAATTGGTTTATGCAGAAGTTAGTTGCCCCATAAATTTTGTGCAATATGAGTACTGAAAAACTTAAAATCTAACCGAAAAATCTAAATAGAAATCGAAATAAAAACAGCTTA
>NW_025784444.1:0-41112 GCF_021130785.1 Homalodisca vitripennis
AACTAAAATTTTTAACGACCTTTTGCAAAATCCTAAGTGCGCTACCGATTGAACCGATTTATTATTTAAAACATGTCTAGTATCCCGTTTTAAGTAAAAAAATAAACATATTTGGAAAAAATTATTGTTTTTATTAAACATTTAGTTAATATTTAAATCTATGTTTTGTTTGCGTTTTTAACGGCATATCGGCTGTTTTGTCTTTGGTTTAACATACAGATTTAATGTACAGGAATTTCTGTTAATATGGTGAAATAAAAATATTAGGCAGACTTCTTAACATAACTATTACTGTGATACAAACAAATATATATATATTTATAAATATATATATATATAATATAATATATAATATATATACTAGCAGACCCGACATACCGTTGTCCTGTACCACTCGTTCTTTCAATTGCGAAAATTTTATACTTTGATTAATCTGTAACAATCTGGGCTGTTTTGATAAAAATGTCTATTAACTAAGTTATTACAATATCTAACTTCATCACATGTACATTTAATCACACTGCGACCCAACCGATAGTGTGTGAGTATAACATGAGTGATGTGAAAATTTGAGGATGTTTTAAAATTAAAAACCTTACTTAATCTGAAGCGGTAAAATAGTGAAACAAACGATTTTTATAACAGGTATATTTTTTCAATTTACAACTTTATTTATAGTAATGCTATTGAATGTACAATTATTTTTTGTTAATCCTTCAGGAAATGTACATAAACAAATTAGTTGGTTTTCCGATCGGGCTGAAGTATTAATAAAGTGGCCTCCATCACAATCGAATTATTGATATTTCTGAATAGCCTAATCCAAACTAATATCCGATATTAGATTATAGTATATGTAAAGCCTGAAGTATAATAAGCGGCCACCATTCACAAATCGAATTTAATTGATATTTCTGAATAGTCTATCTAAAACTACTAAAATGCACGAGTACGTATATTTATTATTTCTTGTGTGCGTGTGATTATGGAGATGAACTCCTCCGCTAAATGAGTGGAACTATCTTGGAATGTTTTACATTGCTATCCAGCAGAATGCGCTACGATCACTGTTTCAAATGTTTTCTATTTATAATTCCAGATTTTCCTGACTGTTTGCTTGCTGCCTATCAAATATGTGTGTTGTTTGGTAAGATCGAATATATTATTGTGTGAGTGCTAATTGTAATATTACAGTGATAGAGATTGGAAGATGTTTGAAGTATATAAAAATCTTATTGTTATTATTGAAGTTATTGAACTAATTTTGAAAATTTATTGGAAGTGAGTTTGTTGGTCGCATAAACCTAAGTAGCCTTACCAATCAAAAGGTTGTGGTTTTTCTATGTGTGAATTTAACTATTTTTTAACAGTTTGGTCGCATAAGTTCAAATTAAGTAGCATATAAAAATTCACATCATTGAATAACTATTCGTCCTCTTCCACGAAGACGTGGCATTTTTTCTGTAAAAATAAAATTCTGTAATAATAGTACACAATGAATATGAGTAACTTATTGAATATGTAATTTTATTAAGTAACCTTCTTGAATAAAAATGTATAAACAACACGTAGACTACGGTATTCTAAAAATAATAATTAAGTATTCCCCCTATTGGTCTGAAGTTTCAATTAAAGTGGCCACCATCACAATCGAAGTAGTTGATTATATCTTGTATAGCTATCTTAAACTACTAAACATGACGATACCGAATTAAGATTATAGTTACTTAAAGGATGAAGCGGCATTAAGCGGTAACCATCTCAATCGAATTATTGATATTTCTGGAATAGACTATCTAAACCCTACTAAAATGACAATCCGAATTAGATTATAGTTATTTAAAAAGGTGAAGGTATAATAAGCGGCAACATCACAATCAAACTTATTGATAATTTTTCTGATTAGTCTACCTAAACTACTGAATTACATTATAGTTTTTTACAATTACAGGTATAGTATCGAAACTGGCCAACAGAATTAATTTTATCTAATATCACTTAAATATGTATTTCTATAGGTCTGAAGTACAAACTACTGAATTTTCATTATAGTTACTTTAAAATTACAGTATAGTAGCAGAAACTGGGCCAACAGAATTTAATTTAAAAAATCCCAATTCCTACCATTATTAACTATAGTTTATGACACCATGTGATTCTCTATAATTTTAATATTAAACATTTAGCACTCAAACAATAATTATAACAATGATACCTAAAACAACACCACAAATTTGATAGCAGCATAAACTGTCGGCGAAAACCTGGAATAAAAATAGAAAAAACATTTGAAACTGCGATCGTAGCACATTCTGCTGGATCCAATTTAAAACATACCAATGATAAAAAACAATTTATTTTATAAACAAATAAATAACTGATCAATCGCGCTGCACAAATTAATATTTACGAATTTTCCAGTTAAAAGTGTATTTTACTAAAACTGCCCAAATTTTTATTTCTGGATAACCCTCTATTGACTATTACTGGTTAGCCTATCTAAACTACCCGAATTTCATTATAGTTATTTAAAATTACAGTATAGATCAGAAGAACTGGCCAACAGAAATTTTAATTTAAAAACCAATGCCTTACAATATTAACAATAGTTATTCACACATGTCGATTTGGTATGCTACTTATTTTGAATCCTTATCTGACCAATTTTGACCTGCAGATTAAAAATGTAAAATTAAAACAAAATTTATTTTAAATCCCATTAGTTTTTAAAACTTGATTATTCTAAAATGTTTACAATAGTTCCTTCACCAACATAGGAACTCAACCTTTTGATTTGTATGCCTACTTAGGTTATTGAGGTAATGCCGACCAATAATCTCTATTAATGGTACTATTATAATTTTAGCAATCACCACATATAATTACACATATGTTTTATTTTTATTTTTCTTCTTTTTGCCTATTGGTCTTTTATAAACTTATAAACGCGGCCAACGTTAGTACACTTTTTTTAATAACTTAAATTCTATTATATTTTAATGTTATTTGCCGTATTTATTTTTGAAAACATGAACCTTACAAAACAACACACACACCTCTAATGACTAGCAGCAACATACTTTCAATTTCAGTTAAAATCTATAACTTCCAACTTTATATCTGGATAATCTCTATCCTCTAAAAGTGCAGTCAGTACAGTATATATTGAAATAAGAAGTGGTGTTATTTTTATATGGGTTTATGCTTACTCTATGCTTTCAAGGAACCATATTATTGATTAAACGTGTTGAATATTATAATGTTTTACATAGAACAATTGGTGAATAGTTTAACTTTGCAATCTGATTTAGACTACTGGAATCAAGCCATTTAATAATAATGTAATCTAAATGTAAACAAATCGTTTCTGCCTTTTGGTGAAATTCAGCTGAAAATAATTCAGAGCTGTTAAGTATCCCCAGTTACACTTTGCTATTAAGGTGTCGTTAGCGCTGTCTGTCGTTATCCAATATAAAACACTCAACCATCAAACAACTATTTTTAATATTAAACATTTAATTATATTGGACTGAATAAATAACTATAATGAAAATTCAGTTAGTTTGGATATAGGCTATCAGAAATATCAATAATTCGATTGTTGATGGTGGCCCGCTTATTATACTTCAGCCCCTTTTTAAAATTACTATCATCCAATTCGGATAGTAGTTTTTGGATAGGCTAAATTTCGAAATATTCAATAATTCGATTGTGATGGAGGCCACTTATTATACTTCAGCCCTATCGGAAAACCATCTAATTTGTTTATGTACATTCCTGAAGGATTAACAAAAAATAATTGTACATTTCAATAGCATTACGATAAATTAAGTTGCTAAATTTAAAAAATATTACTTGTTATTAAAAATTAGTTAAATTTTAAAATTACGTGTTAAAATCGGAACTGGCCAACAGAATTTAATTTAAAACCAATTGGCTACACTGCTTACAATAAGTAGTTATTTCACACATGTGATTTGTATGCTACTTAATATGAACTTATGTGTCCAATTCTGGACGGCAGATTAAAAAAAATGTAAATTTACAACAAATTATTTTAAAATTCCAATAAGTTTAAAACTTGATTATATAAACTGTTTAACAATATTTCACCACAGAAAACACAACCTTTTTGATTAGTATGCTACTTAGGTTATTTGAGGTAGGGCCTATGCGACCAATATACTCACTTCAATAAATATGGCAAAATGATTGTTAAATAACTTTAATAAATAACTATAGGTTTTTTATGCACTTCAAAACATCTGCAATCTCTATTAATGTATCTATAACAATTCGAGCACTTAAAGCACAAATAATTACCACAATGTTACAAAACAACACACAAATTTTGATAGTAGCACAAACGTGTCGGGAACAACCTGGAATTAAAATAGAAAACATTAATGGCTATGTTGTAATATTATAATATTTACATAGAACAATTGGCTGAAACTTCATCTTTGCAATCTGCAATTTACACTACTGATCAAGAACTTTACAAATTTAAACATATGAACTTTCTTAAATTTTAAAAATTTGAACCAAATGTTTCTTATTTTGGGCCTCTTTGATGAACTTCCCAGCTGGAAAATATTCACAGTTGTTAAGTATCAGTTCACTTTGTTATTACGTTTCGTGGGCGCATGTATCTGGCTGGATCCAATGTAAAACACTCCACCATCAAACAACAATTTATTATTAAATAAATTTAATTAAATAAACTCCTAAAATTCAGACCGAATTATGAATCTAAACCATTCTCGGATCCAAATGAAGATCACACAAAAAGTTTAATTAAAATCGGTCCACCCGTATTTAGGAGGAGTTCATTATTATACAAACCCGCACACAAGAAATATATATATATATAAAGCATTATATATAATATATTATATTATATATATCCTCGGAGATTTCGTTTACAACGTTACTATAACAATGTTAAAAAAATCTCGATAAGTCTACTCCATCACAGTTCAATTCGAAATTGCAATCCCCCACCAGATGTTTTGTAAACATTTCTATTGTTCATGTGAACTGCCGAGTCCACAAGCCGAACGGACGTAATTTCCCGTAAAACTTTGTAGGTCCTTTTCCTTTTTCAAACTTATGATACTAATAATACTGGATGAATCCCAAAATGTAATGAATTATGTGTGTTAAGATTGTAGCGATTCTTGCTGGCCATTGGGCAAAAGGTTCTTTCTACCGATCCAACGACCAGGACCATTGTTTGTTATACTAAAGAAAATTCGTAAAAATATCTTTTGAATGTGTTTGTTCATCGTTAATGTTACGTTTAAAGATTAATTATCATTTGAGGTGCTGCGAACTATTAATAACATGTATAAGATTATTGTTTTAATGTTTCTTTCTATAGAGGACAGGTTGTTACAAACAGGAACTGCAAGTATTCAATAATAATATGGAAGAGCAAAATGTCAACCAGTGTGAAGCTTTGTAATAATAAGCTGAATTCTGAGTAAATACTATCCATAGTATTTCACCTTAGTAGCGTAAAGTTTAAAATATTTAAAAAATATGGATGGTAATTGGACCTACTTATATATATTATATCACTTATATAATATATATATATATATATATCATATATATATATAGGTCATTACCATAACATACAACATAATAAATCAACTTTACTTTTTTTTCGCCTTAAGTAATTTATTAAAGGGATCACTTCTGTCTAATTTTTATGTATTTCATTTATAATTGACAAATTAAAAGAATCAAACGTATGAGTTATTTCAAAAATTAGTTCTTGTAACTGAGAAATATAGCTCAATAAGTTTTATAGTAAAATATAATATACTTAGATATATACATGTTTATATTATTTTAAAAGCAATATTTCTTAAATCTTTTGTCCAAACATTTTAAACTAACTGTTTTCACGTTTCAATATTCTATACTACTTTTACGATGTCCCAACACATTACAATATTACATAAGAAGAAGGTTTATAATGTTTTAAAAACATAGTGACTTTCATGTTTAAATAAATGTTTTGTTTCTAAACCTTGGATGAGTTCGAAATTATTTAATTTAATTTAATATTTCTTTACTTCATAAGACTGTCTAAATTTTGAACGTGTTTGTACGAATTAAAACTTTACTAGAGAAAACAGCAATAATTTTACTCATTAGTTAATATATTTAAAATCATCAGTCGTATTGTGCATGTGTGTGGGAAGTTTGTTATAATTATTAATGGAACGCTGAAGAACACTAAGTGGCTTGTTATAGTAACAGAGAGCCGAGTAATCAAACCACTCGAATGAATAATTATACTCTCGATTGAAACTGATTTCATTTTATAACCTTTTCCTACCTTAAATTATATATTGACTACCATTGTAAAAGGTATATCACAAATAACAATAGTGTTTCTGTATTCAATTACTTTGACATTTTCCCTATACAATGTAATGTTTATAAAATGTTAGATAAATAAAAAATTGTAATTTATACAAGACATTTTAGACTGTGTTTATGGGCACTAATAATATAAAAATTTATTTATTGCACGTCTAGTACAATATAGATCAAACAAGGCAGGACAAAGCAACATCAAATTTGCTAGGAATCACATGCCAAATATCTAGTCTAGAACTCATTCTAATGGACTACATGTCACGCAATGAAATCTCATATCATTGCATTTTATACGTTTCGACGCAGAGTGTGTTTTAGATATATTGTCGTTCTTATTACCGCTATAAGAACCAATTTAAAAGATTTCTCTAACACTTCTCAAATACCATGGAGTAAAAAAAAAACAATTGCTGTGGATAAATATAGCTTTACGGTTTTATAAAATGAAGCTTAAGAGTCAGTTAGTTGTTAATAAATCGTGTTAACCGACAAGAAGACATGCAAAAATAAAATATTCTATAGCACATCGACGAAGGATAAGCGTTAGTGAATGTAATAAAACAGTGTACTTCAATACAGTTTTTAAAGCCTTTTTAGACGACACGCGGCATTAAATTTAGACATTCGTGTCAATTCCTTAGTTAAATACATTTCTCATATGTTTTAATGAACTCAGATTATACATCTTGTTTAACATACTGAGGTAAGATTACGACAGATCACGCTTTACGTGAAAGGCAATTGCTGATGCTGCAATTTCAGAAATAAAGCTTGTTTTCACTCTTCAGGTTTTCTGCGGAGAGAGAGAGGTTGGCAAACCAAGCAAAGATACAAATTTGAATTAGTTTCTAGCCACCGAACAGATGGTAAAATAAGTTTTGCAAGTACCCTTAGTCCAGACAGTGTAGGCTACACAATATAAATTTTACCAGAATGAATATTTGTACTAGGAAATTTACTATAATATCTATGTATCAGCTCCAAACTGCGGATAAAACTCCGACAATATTCATAGCCTCAACAGAGTCATTTCATATCTTTATAATTCTAACTGTAAATAAAAGAGCTGATATAATTCCTCAATTAAATTTTGATCTAGAACAATTTACAAAATACGGATATATAATGTTGCAAATACTTGCTAAAAATACACGAACAGTCATTCCAGACATTGCTCTAGGAGCTCTCCCAATTGACTTGGATGAGGTTATAAGGTGTATAGAATTGTATAAGCTATCTTCATTAATATACAACAAAATATGGTTTATAATTATTAAAATTATTGCACCATTTTTTAAACTTGACTAAAATAAATTTCATACAAAATAAAATACAGACTTAATTATTTCCTTACCTAGTAGTTAAATTTTCATTCCAGTAAGATACTCCATAACAGAACTGTTTTTTAATTCATTCAAATCTAAATATTTTTAAATAGATAAACCCATTAGAGTTTTGTGCATACAGCCTACATTATATTGGGAAGTTCCACTATGTTTTATATATTTTGAAATAGTCTCTCGTACAAATTCTGTTAATCTAATCGACCTCTGTATGATCTAAGCTGCTAGCTAATCAGGTCAAACCAACCCAATTTAACAGGTGTTACAAGAACCAGCATTGAACTGTAACATTTTGAAACAGTATTTAAAAAGATTTACATTGAAGTTATTATAAAAATTAAAATTTTGTATTTAAGCGTGAAGAAGAACGTACAAGGTTAAAAAGTTGCACGGTTTTTTTTTAAACAACTGATATAAAAAATATTCTGACATGGAAAGTCCCTTTTACAGTTGACAAGGTTGTTGAAAAAGAAAACAACGATTGACTGAAGTAAATGAAGCGCCATTTTTTAATAGCAGTATTCTTTTGGGATGAGTAACATCTTTTTATTTAAATTTTTACATTTAGCAACATTGAAATCTTTACGTGTGTGCTAGAATTGAACCTGATTAACAGAAGATAATTAGCACTATTAAAAAAAATGTCTTTATTTGGTAATGCTGGTTATACATTTTAAATTACAGTAAATAAAAAGCTATAAAATGTGAGGACGCTTTTCGTAATAATTGAGACTTACAGTAATGCTTGGTTATTAACCTATATGTATTGATTGTTTATTTACTACACTATTATTATTGTTTTATTATTGTTGTGTAGTTTGTATTGGGAATTCTGTGTGGTTTTTTTCATTGTAACATAAAACGCGTTGATGTGATAGTTTTACAGAAATTTAAGAATGAAAACACAATATCACGCCATTTATACTGGATAGTGTTTATACTTTATACTTGTCATAAATAATAAAAAATTTTTAAATATTCAGCTAAGTAATAGTTATTATACTTACTATTATTCATTGTCAGCTGCCAATTAATACCATAATACTGAAGACAATATAAAATCATTGAATTATTAAGGGACAGTGTAATTTTTGTTCCATTAAGGACACTTTGCATTGTTAATGGAAATTGTATAAGGTAATAAAATAAGATACTCAGAGTTTCGAGAACTATTATATCACTTAGTAGAGAAGCAGCTCGTGCAGAAAGAGGAAAGAGCACATTGTAAGAAGCCTTTTCATATTAATACTATAGGTAAGGCGTGTCGAGTTTAATACGGTCTTGCTGACCAACACTTGTCTATGGAGAATACAGCTTCTAAGTGTTGAAAGGAGTAATTGCAGTCCAGACTCAATACACTGTGCATTCTTACGTGATTCGTATAAAGTGTCAGTACTTTGGACGTTAACTATTGGCGTAGTTTTAAAGATTCTTGATTATCCTTGGAATAAAAAGACCTTAATTATTGATATAATACTTTAAACTTAAAATAATTTAAACCGTTAGCAGTACTTGTGTCAGCTACGTACCCTGAATGTTAAAGAAAAATTCCATATAATGGAAACAATTACAATGTAATATTAACATACTAAAAAAATAATTGTGTCCCTATTTATACTAAAACAAATAAAGCCATTATATATCATTATTATGAGACAATTTTGAATTTTTTGACACGTTCATTACTTCCTTTTTGTCAAATTGACCGCAATCCTGGATTACAATATTTTTGTTAAATAGTTTCTAATGGGAGATTTTCAAATAGTTTGATGGCTATCATATAAAAGTACATAAATAAAACACGTTAAATGTATGAATTGCTTTAATCTTGTAACAGTCACAATACTGCTGTACAATATTACAAAGTAATAGGTTGGCACAGCTGTAACCGTTAAACAGCGCACCGTATAGCGGACCCAAAATTGGTTCTACTTGGACAGGATTATATCTTCACTAGCCGGGTTACTAAGTTTTATATATTGCTACTGTCCAATTTGATGCAATTTTAAATTTGGTTCTTTTTACTCTAATCTGGTTGTTATGATGAAGAACTTATTGACTTTAATAGTAGTTGAAGCTTTTTAAAGTTACTATCTAAAGCAAGAGTAGAGAATAATTTATATTTTAAACTACGCTAGATATCTTATTCCTGTCTGTTGTAATGGTTAATTGAGGAATGCGGTAAGCTAGAATAGTGTAAAAACCTTTATGAATATATATATAAAAAAAATCAGTTACTGTTTACAACAATGGATTCACACCGTAACAATGTAGGCGGTGAGAAACTCATAAAAAGGTATTTGTGAATAATATGAGTATAAGCTAATATAATAATACCATTTTATTAGGATACAAAGTTTTACTAAGTGAAAAGCTTTATTCAAAATGGATTGCCATAATGGAGATATATTTTAATATGATCATCGATGTACAAAGAAAAAAACACTAAGAGCGGACAGGACAATGTTAAACTACTGCCACATCCATTGTAACCCTAAACAGCTCATTGTAAAATTAGATATAAGTTTTTTTTTCCCGCTTACTTGATTGCTATATTTTGGGTGAGCGAGACATTTTATATTAGTTAATCTTTAGTTTAACAAAACATGTAAAATAAACTAAATAATTGTTTGAAAAGAAGTATCTTTGACCGACCAGGGGTAATTGTGGACATATTGCAGCCCCACTTACAGTACGAAAATGTGGGATAAAGTGATTAAAGTTTCGTAAGGGTGAACGTTTTCTTCTTTGTACTACTTTGGTGCTTACTCAGCGAGGCCCAATCTGTCTCTATTTACTAATTATAATTAAAAAAACTCGCCGAAAAAAAAAAAACTAAGTAAGTGTTGATCTAGGTTACCATAAATATGTTACTAGTAATTACTGTTACTGCAGTTAAAGTTAACCTTTAAAAGCTAAAAAGCTATATGTTATTCCACCTATTGGCGTCAATTTCGAAAAGTGGTACTTCCCCATCCCACTATGTATCTAATCTGATGTACAACAAAAACACCAATTACCTCCTCCCTACAAAACCCAAAAAAAAAAACAAAAAATCAAAAAACAAAAAAAAACAAAAAACCGCAAAAAAGTGTGAGCTTTAGTGTTATAATATAAACCCTACAAAAAAAAAAAATTCCCCGTACATATTTTTATATTAACTATGATAAAATAATATATATATGGTGTGAGATACAACCCCCCCCCCCCCCCCCCCCTATAATTATATAGCTCCCCCCCATTACCCCCCCACCCCCCCCCCCCCCCCCCAGATTTTTTTTTTCACCTCCTATGAAGTATTCAGATGGCGTGATAGAAGGAATCTTCAGAGACCTAATCTGTTAACGGTTATTAGTCTCTACATAGTCGAATCCATTGTTCTGGCTCTACCAAAGCTTTGAAAACGCAATGAGCAAGTCCCACCAATATGAAACCAGAAATGGGTTAAACTATAACCTTCCTGCTCATCGCCTGACTCATGTATGAACGTAAGCTATCATACGCCGGGGCGAGATTTTTGCAACAATCTTCCTCAAGAACTGAAGGATGACAACCCAATGACACTATGACAGAAGAAACTAGTTAGCTGGTTCTCGAAGATGCCGTTTTATAGTAAAATTCAAAGAGTACACATGGACTGGAAAATTTTTAACCTAAACGTGAAGACTTTGTAATTTAAAATTTTTGTATTGACACGCATTTCCGATCTCCAAGACTGTTATTAAAAGATTTCTGTATTCTGTATTCCGGCTTAATATTAAAAAAATATATTTCAATGATAGTACATATATATTTAAGCTCATATCACGTGGGTGGTCGTATATGGGAACTCCATTTTTATAATTATAACAAGTACATATTTATTTACCTTATAAAATAGCAAAATAACGAAAAGTAAATACAGAGAGGGTGACCTCCTGATAAAACAAAAGGAAAATTTGTTTAGAAAAAGTAAATTTCAATCAAACAAGAATATTGTTAACCTCCAGAAAATATTGCTGCTACAGGAAATAAAATTCACTTACCAATAATCCACCGTCAATTATTAGAAAATTTAACAGATGCTCGTCGGCTAGTGAAAGAAAAAATGCCTGAAAAGCGTAAGAAAACCAAAATATTGGTCTAAGGAAGATTGAAGCAAATTCATGGTACATATTCCAGGAACTGGGTAATTAAACTAAAATATTGCCGTTTACCTTATAAGACATTTAGACACTTTTTACGAATATAGTAACATATTTTAGAACATTTAAGGATATACTAAGAAACGATGTAGAAATTTTAATTTTCAGATGAATATCATTTTATTGTGCAAGGAGTGAGATCGCACCACGTGGTTATAGATTTCTTCTAAGCATTTCACTCAATTTGTGAAACACCCCAAGAAGAAGATGTAGAGTTGTTTATATTTTTATAGACCTAGGAAGTTTGTACAACAAAATTTACAAGGAAATTGAAATTCATATGTTGTGGACTATTATATTCTAAGTTATTACGTGTCTTCAGAAGTTCAGTCATCAGAATTTAATCTTACAAGGGTTTAAAATTTATTAAGTCAGAGAATATTTTCCCTCACCAGTTTATACGTAGTTATCGATAAGATACATATTTAATTTTGTTTCCCTGTCACTGAAAATGATTTTACTGAGAAATATAGACACATCACTCGATAATATTTGCATTATTTGACTCAAAAAGAGGAATAAAAACTAGGAATATACTTACAGTTCGGGATAATTTGTCAAATTAAAGTATTACATTTTACCATTTAGATATATGGCGAGATATTAGAGTTATTTTAGTGAAAACAGATTGGTTATTGCATGCGATGACGTCTTCCGGTCTGACTGAAAGATTAAATACATGAACTCAGCTCCTGTCTTTGTTTGGCAAACATTGCTGTTGCTCCTAGTTATGTTATCACTGCAAAAAGCATAATCAGACACGACAAAAGGTACACATTTCTACTCTGACATTCTCTTTACCACTTGTCCGCAGGGAATCCAGATTCATAACCCTTTTTTGAGCTTTTGAGAACTGCATTCTTAGAAAAGTTCTTATATTGTTTTTCCCTATTTTCTTATTTAATGACACTCAAGTTTATAACTAACAAACGATAATTAGAGTGGAACTTTTGGATTATTAGTTTCAATTTGTATGGGTTTGATTTCTGTTATATACACATTTTCTTCAAGTGATATTTTATGAAGAATATCATATCAACACCTATAGTACTGCGGGTAGAGAGCCATAAGTTTTTAAGGGCGCTTTATAGGCTAGAAATAAGGTCATGCCACCCCTGCCTGCTTTTATGAAAAGGCTGGAGCAGAGGTGTCCCCACTTTTGGTCGGGAAACCATGACTGAGGATTAATGTATAAAATCCTTCCTTATGGATCTAAAATATACATCATAGTGTACTCGTTGTTATGAAAAATAGACTAGTTTTAATATTCAACGATTTATAGTCATATTATTTCAACCTAAACTTTATTACTCTTTATAACGAACAAAAGTACATGAAGTACGCTATATTACTCGAAACCTATAGCGTTAAAACATTTAATTTTAAGTATCTGTTTCTTACTATACAACAATATATAAGCAAAAATTCAAATATCTAACCGAGTGTTCCGTAAGTACCAAACTTACGGAAAATACTCTGGGTATATCGTACATAGAATTTTTTAAACGATTCTTAATTACATAATAAGACTCGTCATAACGGTTATTAACGCTGTATTATATTATAATTCATTTATCATATTTGTATACCAGTGTATTTTCAATACTATCTAATCAATAACCGTTTGTTTTATTCAGCCTTTTATATAACATGGAGTGTACTCCAGGTTAGTATGTTTTATAACAGCTGTCTCTAATGAGTTGTAATGATTGCTCTTTTTACATCCAAAATTACAGGTCAGATTCTCTATCGGAATTGATTATAGGAGGGAAATAGGTTTGAGAAGGAATAGCTATGTAATATTCTGGCATACAGGGAATACAACAAGATATTGCAGAGTAGATAGTCATCGGTCACCGAAATTATCTTTAACTGCCATCCCACCTCATGTCATTTATTACGTGCAAATGAGACCGACTGTGATATTGAGCCAGTTTATAGAATCAGGAGGCTATGAGTCGTTCCTCCTTATTGATAATAATAACTATTTATCCGAATTTGATGTTACCGGACCTGGAAACCCCTCCCATGGAATTTGTAATTGAGTGAATTTCATCATTAATACGATACTCATATTTTATATTTTCGCAATACAACTCTAAAACTATTTTACTTTATTTATAAAATTGCAATATTAAATTGAAATACATATTTATGATTGAAGATATTTATTTATTTATTCAAATATTTTATTCACGTACTTTGTTTTTATATTTGTGTAAAGCTGAGCACAAGATATTCAATAATCTTGTCTTTATTGTAAATGGATAGGTTGTTATTTATTCTTTTTTTGATTTTAGCTAACAGCTATCCCTGTAATAAAATTTGACTTTTTCTTCTGTTGGGGCGGCTGGATTCGGTATGAACTTGCAATGCCAAGTGTTATGTTTCTTTAATTTAAAAAAGATTTTTAAAATTTGTAATATTTGTTAAAGTGAAGTTGTAAGTTGATGTTTTTAGTTTTTCTTGATTTAAATAACATATTACAAACGTACATCATTATTTCATCTTTAAGTTTATATTTTGTTGTTTGTTATGCTGTGATTAATATAACTGTATAAATTAAGTGTGTGGTTTTTATCTCTTGTAAATGCACCTCAATAAAACTTATAATAAATCTGCAGGAGTCAAGAGTTTTTGTATCATCTACATATATGTAGGTATATACAATATAGTGTGTTATAGTAATCATAGATATTTTTACAGAATAAACCTTATATTAAATCCTTGATATTTTATAGTTTATCAATGGAATAACATTATTATATGTCTTGTAATGTTATCGTGAAAAACATAGCGTACATTATCATAAGCTTCGGCTATAAAGGTCTAAAATGACAGAAATTTTTTAATTATAATCGTAATACTTACGCAAATAAACTGATAAAAATATTTTAAATTAAATTCTTCTACTACTATAAAGTACATAAAATGTAATTAATTTTTAATCTTTGACAATTAAAATCTAAAGGACAATATTAATTTTTTTTATTTGAGGTAATGTACAGGCTTCAATAAATAAGTAGAAAATATAAAGCTACTTTATGAAATCTTAATTGTGAGGCACTAATTTATTTTGATCAGTAAGTGATTTTTTTATTAAATCTATCCCTTATTACTTAAGTATATGGACTACATAAGTATGAATTTCTTGTCACTATAAAGTTTTCCTATAAAAATTACATATTTATCTCTTTCAGTTATAAAATATTAAAATATTTCTAATTGCATTTATGAAATTAAAACACTTTCCACGTGACAATGAGCACACAAATGTCAATTTTAGCAAAATAAATGTTGCATAGCGAACATAAATGAATACTCCTGAACGTGCCTAAACGTATGTAAGTCAAAATATCTGGAAGATGTTAAAATGATAGTTCCCTGGTATTGAAATATCACTTCTTTTAATACAATATTCGTAAAATAAAATATCTATAAACATTTAATATAAAGCTAACTTGCAGGAGAGGTATCAGATAATAATAACGCCTTATTGCAACTTTTAGTTTAAGAAATTGACAAAATCCTATCAGCAATTATTCAAATTAACATGTACCAAAGTCGATATCGGCTAGTTATCTCATATTTTATACATTTTTAAAAAGAGATTTTTATTTCACACATACGAAAAATTTTCTCAAGAGATTTATAAAAATAGATTTAACGTAACTAATATAAAACTTCAATAATTACGCCATCTCAAAATAAACAAAACCGAGTCTTAAAAAGTATAAAATTATTCATAAACGCAAATGAAACGTAATAGTTAGGCAAATAATTTGGAACAATAGATTGGTTACTTTAAAAACATAATCTCCTTAGACATTAAAATAAGAGTCTACATCTAATTTGAGTATAATCAAAAGTACCATATGCTGTCAAGCATTGTTTTTTTATTAGGTTATTATTTTATTCATTTTAGGTGTGAGCTGACTATCTCAATAACAAAATAAACCATAGTTCAAACTGAGTTTTGTGCAAAATAAATTTTAAAGCAAATTATGAAAGTTATCTAAATGAAAGTTATCTAAATTTTTTGTGCCAATCTCAGTCCTTTTATGAAAATAAGGGGTAATAAACTACAGTAAAGTATTAGAGGTGCGGCAGTTGAGTGGCTACAGGAGGAAACTTTCCGGCTGACATCAGGCCGCATAACATCTTCCACACCATTTCCGCCCCCTGTTCCCGTACTAACCTTCTGTTCTCGGAACAAATTGAATTTCATCACTTATCTGCCTACCTACTCAAATTTAGTGAAAGATGTACGGTTCTTGATATTATTGATAGTCTTGATATAACAATAAGTGTTAACCTCTACCAATGAATTTTAATATTGTCATTACTCTAAGTGTATTGAACTGTTTAATGGAAAACTAACTGTGAATCTATCTATTTACTTTATTTTTTGTAGTGTCTTTACAGTATTACTGTATATATTTGTCAATGTATTATTCCTTAATTGTTGTATTGTATACACGCGTGATATTGCAATAACCATACTCCCAGTACTTATCAAATTTATAATAGTTTTTTTTTTTATAACTAAAAGGTACAATTTTGAACCCTTTAATAGCGTAATAAAACCTATATAATTGTAACACAATGCCACAAATTAATTAGATTTATTAACTCGAGATCTGTAGCTATTATTGTGTACCGTTATTATAGCACATATATTTTAAATTTATATGGAGCAAATACTTTATAAATTAAAACAACTTTTCGGAAATACTTGCTTTATTCCGAAATTTAAGTTCACCCAAAAGTTTACAAAACTTTTGATTCAATTTTCTTCAAATGTCACTCAATCGAACAAATCTAATTAAGAGTCTGATTAAAAGGTATTAAAATTAAAATTAAACTAAAAATGTATACTTCTCCAAAAATGGTTTAAATTAACAAAACAAAAATAAAAAGGTTCTCTTCTCAAAAATACTCAAAATTAATATAACACAAAACTTGATATTTACTTTATGACCAAAATTTAATTCACAATACTTCAAAAATTGAATTAAATTTTCAGACTCTGAAAGATGGGAAACTTTATAAATTTTAATTACAGTATTATAAAATAAAAGATATTAAACTATACGCTGGTACGGGACTTACTACTTTGAAGATTACGGAGGCAGATCGGAAAATAAAACGCACTAAAAATTTAAATACTTGAAATTGAATTTACCCGCGATAAATAATTACTCTAAATCCCAACTATTGGGTTAGAGAAAGAAATTCAGCATCTAACTCGACCGGTTACACCTTCTCTTCGAATCGCCAAGACTGGACAGACTGCTTCTCTCTCTCTCCAGGCTTTGCCGGGTCGGAACGTAGACCGATCAGCTGATTACCGGTCCAACTAAAACAAACAATGTCCACGCACCGCGTCTAGTTAACAGGAGCCTACTTCCTACCGCGATTCAGCATAAAGAATTAGAACTATGGTACATATTTTCCCTAGCCCGAAGCTGCAATCACGGTAGGAACCTAAACCTTTAAAACACTCATCCCGGACTAAGTACAATAATATCCCTCCACATGCACACTTTTAAATAACAATTCTTTTGTACTTATCACTACGTGGAGGCGGCTGTGATGTGTAGTCCGAGGGGTGATGTGGTATGAGTGTCCGACGTCCCAGTGTGGCTCCCCAGGTAGCCATCGCAGAGGGATGTGGTAGGTGAGGAGTCGAGGCAGGTAGCTTCTCCAATTATTGTGCGGCCGGTGCAGTGCGGCGGCCTCGTTGATCTCGTGGTTGGCTGGCTCTGGTTCGCTAATAGCACTGCTACCTGCTCCTCCAATCTAATAACAATTTCAGCCAGCGAGGCATTGAGCTCTTGGAGGACATTCCTTTTACAAAATATTCCCTCCGTATAATTGTATGGCAGTCAGTCTTTCACGGTGTTCTTATTGTACGCCTGAGCCAGTGTCACGAATGTAAACCATTACCAGATGTTGTTAATTTACAATACAATCAATTTACAGGGATTACAATGGCACAATAATCATTTGTTTACACACAATAAACCTCATATAGTGATAAAAAAACAATATTACCCTGTCCTTCTACATTTGAAGGAACAGGGAAGAAATATCACTATCAATACAACTCATTGTATACCAAAAAATATTACCCTGTCCTTCTCTATTGGAAGGAACAGGGGACAAACAACACCACAACATTACCAAAATTACCCTGTCCTTCTACATTTGAAGGAACAGGGAAGAAAATTTATATCTCATGATATATCACAATACCTCTGGTATTAATTTCATACACCATTAATGCCATTCATTGTCCCTGAAAATTACATGGTTTACAACAACACTCCTATCACACACTTACAGTGGCATTTTATATTATGACTTCTCATCTTAGCCATACAATTGCTGAAATAAAAACGTCGTAACATCACCCTTTCATATTCCAATATTTATTTGTATTATTATAATAAACTACTGGACTCTCATACTGAACTTGTTTTATGTTTTGTGCCAAATTAATACATAAATATATAATCAATTCTTGAGGTTAATTTAGAAATAAATTATATTGCCAATTTTATTGTTTTAGACCCATCTTCTATTCCTTTTCGACAATATAATTTTCCTGAAAATAAAACATACTGACCTGTGCGGGCGGGCTAATGTTTATAGAGTTCTCAAATTTCACATTTTTGCATTTAAATTTAAATTTAAATACGAATTTTTTTTCTTTTAAGAAAAACAACCTATCTTTATTTTGAAAACAAAAAACACATTTAACCAGAATCGATATTTCCTTATTATTTTCCGAGATAAGCATTTAACATCTGTATGTTTAATCATATTGCCCAGTCCCTATCTTTACTATCGAGTCATAAATACTTTCACTTATCGGGCTCACTTTGTTTTCACTTATCAGGTTCACTTATCAGGTTCACTTGTAATAAAACTTTATGATACGGACTCTTACAAACTAATACTTTTACAACGGGCAGGGGCTTGGACACATCCGTACCTTTTTATATTTGACAGGAAAACTTTCACAATACTCCTATCTCCTGCCCACATTGTTCTTGACCCTTTCTACAATAACTATAATTATTTTATTTATTGTTTACCCCCTTTCAGATTACAAGCACTGTCCCTAATATTAAATTTCAAAGTGGACCTTCACATTTTCATAAGATTATGACGGTGTCGTATTTAAAAGCATTTCCGTCCCTAAAATTTTATTTCAAATATTAATTCCTTTTTGAGCAACAGATCCACATGCGCTAGCTCTATTTTTATTTTTAAAATAATTTTCTTAAAATAAATCAAATATTCCAAACTCACAATATTATTCTAAGTCCTAAGTCTTACTCACTACACAAAATTATGCAGGTTTATACACAATGTTCAAGTTCATACAAGTCTTATACAAGTTACACACACTTTCATAAATTATACAATTTTATACCAGTTTACAAGTTCTTTCCTGTAAATAACCTGTTGTACAAGTTTATGCTCAAAAGGAAATAGCAGATTGCGCAATTTATGTACCGTTATTATAGCAACATATATTTTTAAATTTATATGGAGCAAATACTTTATAAATTAAACAACTTTTTGGAAATACTTGCTTTATTCCGAAATTTAAGTTCACCCAAAAGTTTACAAACTTTTGATTCAATTTTCTTCAAATGTCACTCAATCGAACAAATCTAATTAAGAGTCTTATTAAAAAGGTATTAAAATTAAAATTTAAACTAAAAATGTATACTTCTCCAAAAATGGTTTTAAATTAACAAAACAAAATAAAAGGTTCTCTTCTCAAAAATACTCAAAATTAATATAACACAAAACTTGATATTTACTTTATGACCAAAATTTAATTCACAATACTTCAAAAATTGAATTAAATTTTCAGACTCTGAAAGATGGGAAACTTTATAAATTTTAATTACAGTATTATAAAATAAAAGATATTAACTATACGCTGGTACGGTGACTTACTACTTTGAAGATTACGGAGGCAGATCGGAAAATAAAACGCACTAAAAATTTAAATACTTGAAATTGAATTTACCCGCGATAAATAATTACTCTAAATCCCAACTATTGGGTTAGTTAGAGAAAGAAATTCAGGCCTCTAACTCGACCGTTACACCTTCTCTTCGAATCGCCAAGACTAGACAGACTGCTTCTCTCTCTCTCTCCAGGCTTGCCGGGTCGGAACGTAGACCGATCAGCTGATTACCGGTCCAACTAAACAAACAATGTCCACGCACCGCGTCTAGTTAACAGGAGCCTACTTTCTACCGCGATTCAGCATAAAGAATTAGAAACAATGGTACAATTGTATAGAACCAAAATGAACTAGTTTTTTAAATCCAAAAGTGAGTTGCGAAACTTGAAAAATTTACGGTTTTTTGTAAGAAATTCTCAAAGAATATAACATTGGGGATACTAACATGAGTGTATTAAGAATTTTACTTAAAAATTAGGAACTTATTTAAATGCCAATCTAAATATTATGATTGACCAAAAAAACCAACTTAATTTTGATCATGTCTTGATATTCTACTAAAATTAACTCTTTAATTATCTCGAATTTTATAATTATACTTGGTTGCGATAAATAGTGTTTATAACGTTGATATAATATTCCAACGACTTGAAGCTTTCTGATCTTAGTTTATAGAAAAAACTACTTTCCTCCTGACATATATCCAAAGATGAAATTATTTTGAATAAATCAAATACTTATATTTTAGAAAAAATCTAATAATTTGTGGCCTTGTGTTACAAATTTATACGTTTTTTTTTTGCTATTAAGGGATCAATATTGTACCTTTCACTTATTCTAGGAAAACTTGTTTAATTAAATGTGGTTACTGTGCTACTAAAACTACTACCTTTCATATGTTATAATGGGTGGTACTTTAAGATGGTATCAATATATCAGTTTCGCGGGTAAGGTACTTGGACAGGCTCTTTAGGGAGCTATTTGAGGGTATGGGGAAAATACTTTATTTACCTGTAATAAAAAACTAGGCAAAATGTACCTACAATTCTGTCATAGTAACGTAAGCATATCTCAACCAGCCATTCATACTTCCAGGCCCATTCTATTTGTCAGACATACACAAAGAGAAATGCATTGTACTTGCTGAAATGTATAAACTGCCAAATAATTAGGAAATTCACATTCCAAAAAGTATTCGTGTCTGAGGCATTTCATTTAACCCTGTACCTACTATTATCCTTTTTAAATTGTTATATACATTGCATTCCAGTTTGAATGAACAGCAAGATCAGCCACAAAAATATAAGACATTAATGCAATAATGTAATTAATACTCAATTAACTAGTAAACCAACGTGTAACGGACGGAAAATAGTAAGATCTCTAATTGAGTATTAAATGTTAATAGGTTGTTTACTTGACTAGTACGATAAACCTTTTTTCCAATGCTCCAAGATTCTACAGTTTATGAACAAATATGTTTTTATTAGTTTAAGGTATTTCAATATCTAATAAATCAATAATAAAATCTATTGGTACAATCCGAACGAGAATTTTAATTTAATCAAATGTACTATATGATAGTGATTATTTTTATTTCAAAATAAATCTGTAAAACATTTTGTTTAATTCTACATATTCTTTCTACAACATAAACATTATTAGATCTCAACAATAGCTACGTATGCTAAAATCATCTCACTGGCATTTTTAAATATCAGGAGTTAGGGAATAATATTTATTTAGGGAAAAAAGCTGGTATTTATATAGGAGAAGAAAATCGTTTTCATTCTTAATGTGTTGGAATAATAAATGTCCCCTTCTTTTTATATGTTAATTATTAACTAAAGAAAAACCGCTTTTACAGATTTTAACACTACCCACTCTATGAGGGTTAGACTATACGCCTCCAATCTCGTTCCTTAAATGTAAAATACATATATTGTCTCGTAGCAGACCCGCAAAACTTGGATATTAAACATTCATCCATTAAAGAGATGGTTACTATTCATGTTATTTATGGTGAGTATTGAAGAGGATATTTTGCCTAGAGGTTTTGACAAAACCTCAAGACAGATATGTAAATCTAGACAGATTTAATGGGTGACATTGTCAAGTTTTCAAGTGTTTACAGCACAAAGCGAGATGACTTGCCGCTACTCCCGCAGATTGGTAAGTTCCTTTATGGAAGAGAAACACTTCTGTGCCATACCGTCTTCTATTGTTGGTAGACACAACTCAGTAACAGAGTTAACTGCGTAGTAACACACTATGACTTTGTATTAGTATAAAACTATTTGTTCTAATGTAAGTCATTTGATTATGATAAGTAAAATTTTGTATGGCTTATATATATATATATATATATATATATATACCAAAATAGGTTTATATATAGATTTAATATATATTAATATATATATATATATATATATATAATTTTTTAAAAAAGTTCAAATCGCACAATAAATTATTTTTTTTTAAATCAAGGCAACAAGATCGGCTGAATCTAATAATATTTTACTTATTATTTGAACTTTTATTCTTATGTAAACATTTACAAATATTATACATACAACAGATTGGAATTTTTTGTTACGGTATTTATTTGTTAATATTATATTTTAGTTATGTTTTTAATTTTTGAATTGGGTTCTCTTTGTTTCCTACATTAAATCAGTTGGTTATATAATGATTGGTTCCGGGAAGACGAATTAATCATGAACGTTGAATTTTGTATTTTATATGAACTTTGAACTACTTGGAATATAATATATATTTATACACATTTGTCACTGTGCTCATCATAGAATGGGTGTTTACTGCAGTGTTAAGAATTTTCTTGCAATACTCTGATTAGAATCGATAAAGATTCAACATCTAAGTCGAAAACAATCAGGGCGCTGGAGTATTAATAAAAAACTGTTTTACTGTGTGTATATAAGGAAAGCTTCTAGAAAAAATTTTAGCAATTAAGTACATTTCAAGTCCTATGATATTTTTTTATTATGAACATTCTTTATTGTTTCTATTTGTCATGAAATACTTACGTGTAAAATTTCTTATTTAAGGACTATTGGAAAATTTAAAATGAAAAGTATTTAATATTGTATACTTGGTTTCAATTAAATTTAATTTTTCTAGGTTATCGAGAATTATGAAATGAAATATATAACTATTTTATTGTTGCAAACATATTTTATGTCCTATGGTTGTATTTCCCTTATGAAAATTTAGTAATTTTATTTTTAATTTAAGTCATGAGGTTAGAGAAATCATGGAAGGGTGGTGATATCGGCCGGTTAAGCTGTTCAATTATGTACGTGGAAGATGGCAGATCCCAGGCCAATGTAGGCCATGAATTACACATCTTTTATTGAGTCAAAAAAATTGCTACACCTTGAGCGTAGGCTATTGAATACCAACTATTATCTCAGAGTAGCACTACTGCATTTTGTGATTCACACCACAAGTAGTATATATGGACAATCATATTTAATATATGGATATACTGTTTATTAAATATCAGTTACCGGTAATGACTAAGTAATACTAAGAGTGTTATACATTAAATGGTGGAACTCAGTCTAAATTGAAAGAATAAGCTAAATATAGCATTATATTTTCTTCATTGTTATTTATTTCATATTATATTTGCTTTATTTGTATACTATTCGTATTACATGTTTGATGGAGTAATTTTAATTACATACATGTTAGAAGAAAAATAACCTCTAAGATCACTCTCATGACTATAATACCTAAACGGTGTTACTTTTGGTATTCTATCATCTCGATAAATAGACTTATTACAATTACAACAACGGTTTAAGTAGCTGGTTTTTTTTCTAAGATATACATCCATATTCTAACATTAATTATAGTATTTTATGACCCTCTGAGAAGAATTCACACGTTGAAAAGATTTTATTTGTCGTAATGGGACGTTAGTCACATGAAAGTAGTGGCAATTGTTAGCTAAAGAGTAACAAATGAGTATAAACGGTTATATTTAACACTTTTTTCAAAAGTGTCATCTTCGTAAATATAAATCCCGCTGTGCAACATTATGGATTTGCTCATTGAGTAGAATATGTAATAAAAAATACGACGTAATAGTTTTGATTAAAGCCCTAATCCGTAATTTCGCACAGGTAGTGTTGTTTATTAAATTAGTATCTCGTATTCTAGTATTAAAGATCGTATTTAAGATATTAAATATGTGTTATGCTTTGAGTTTTGGTATGTACCTTGTATAAATGCATATTAAATGCGTTTCCTGTAGATATAAAAACTCAATTTTAACCTTTTACTCATTCAAGATGTATTTTTTATTCCGTAAACCTGATGGATTAATATAAATTTTCTTACAAAAGGAAAATCCAGCATGCTCCCTTAGGAAGTATAAGTTATTTGTGCGACCTATTTATCAATTATTTATAATGGATAATTCATAATATTGTTATTGTTATAATAGATCATGTAGTTTTTTAATCTACTGTAAGCTCTAACTTTCGGAATTATAAAAAATATAAGTCACAGAATACATTATTTGTCATAAAATGGTAACATTTAATTTTTGAGTTACATAACATGCATTATAGATTTGTGGAAAGGATTCTAATCTGAATGAATAACAAGTTTAAAAAGATTAGTTATCAGTAATGCTACAAAACTTAACAACACTTAATTTCTAAAATTGGACTGAATCAGGTCTTTTATCGTCTCTAGTGGGCTGTAGGTGTGTTGTGCCTTGCCTTTCGTTTGTGCAATGACATGATATGTATTACGTCAGTCACCCTCACATTTGAGATGTCAATTTTTTAGGCTTTTTAACCTTGAATTTAGCAAGTCAATCCTTCCATCACAATAAGTTTCTAATCTGTATTATGTGGTTAAGTTTATAACTTGGGGCTTTTTCGCCGTAAAAAAAAAAAAATAAACTAAACAGTTTGAAAACATTTTTATAAAATTATCCAAGACCAATGTTTGGAAATGTGTCTAATTATCCACCAGAAATATCATGAGTTATAAAAACTGGACAATTTTTTTCTAAATGCCTGGGACGCTACGAAAAGTAATATTACTAAATACTATAATTAAATAAGGATCAAAAACTCATAAATTTTCCAATAAATGTATCTTAAAAAACGAATCGTTTATTATTTTAAACTTCTTAACCAATCATAAAAGTAAGGCAAATTTGCCGCTTAGAAAAATAACAAATCGCACAATATAATAACAATAAAATGTGATATCAGCCCTGTTACAGTTTCAAGTGTCAATTTTTTTTTTCAATAATCTTGCTGTGTAAGGAGCAAAAACAGTCATATGGTGTATATAACATATACATTGCCACGGAGTAAATATTTTTTGATGTATAACAATTTTATTGGTTTTGTAAATAAGCTCGGTAAAACAGTAACTGAATAAGCTGATGAAGATCAACAGTTTAGTCTAAATGGAATGTTTGTCTTGGAAAATCAAACATTACATCAAGTAAATACTGCAATTCATGTTGTTCATGCCGTCTATAATATTATCTCACATAATTCTTTCAGCAGAGATTTAAGTTAGGTTTTTGTTTTTATTCTGAGTTTTTACTGTTTCAGTAAAATAATTGAACGAAAAGTGCCTCACTGATTTTAGCGCAAATAACGCCAGTGCGTGTCGCACAATACGCTGTAGTAAATTGTGTTTATTCTGGGTTTCAAGTATGGGAATATGATTTTGAGGATAGCAATTGTAAATTTATTAGAGATAGAGGCCAAAGATTAGATATAGCTTAAACACTGACAAGAACAAAATATCCATAAATTTATTAGCCATTGAAGTTCATTTAAATTCGTAATAAGAATATTGAATATCTATTTATGTTATTATTACGATCTAAAACTGTTTTTGTTAAATTCAATATATTATTTCATTATAATACAGTGCAAAAGTCCAACAAAATTATAAGCATCCTTCATATTACGGTAAGTAATAGTAAAACAAACACATGTAAAAATTATGAAACATTAATATTGGAAACAAAAACAACGATGTAGGATAAAAATATAACCAAATTTTGGTTTTCACATGCGGTGACAGGACTTTGGATAATGTATCCTTTCCCTATTTATTTCTTTTTATAGCGTTGATGATAGCAGGGAAGGATAAAATTCATCATGGAATTTTCTAAAATATTCTTTGGTATGTCTACTCATCCACTCAATGTATAAATATGATTTTTCTTTATAAATACTCCACTTCTGCCTGTCTTTTCAGATGTAAATCTTCATCGATTCCTATCAGAAGCCTATTATGACAAAACATCCTTTACAATAAACAAAAATAATCTAAACCTTTGATGTAAACAGGATAGTATGATGAGCGTCATGACAAATTTATGTTGCTCCTAAGTATAAAGTTAAACTATTTTTGTTTTAAATAAATGCAAGATTTAAACCACTTACATGCATTTTGATATGATGCTCATTGGAAACGGGAAGTGGTCATTTAATAAAGAATTTTCCAGATTGTTAAACCACTTACACAGTATCAAGCAAAAGCTGCATCCACCATCAATAGAGGATGGTACAGCCTGTCTTCGACGAAGGCATCAACCAATCTGAGTGAGAAGCAAGTCATCTCGCTTTGTGGCAAAAATACATACCAACCTGACAAAGTCTCTTTTCGACCCTTGCTTCATATTTTCAGACATTTTAGTTAAGATATTTATATCTCTATTCATAAAAATTGCATCTATATGCACCATCTGTTTTATGAATTAATGATCATTTACTACGTTATAGGGTGCGTATCCAGTGAGAGAGATTAATAATGCAATTAATTTAATAATATAGAGCAGGCAGTGTTAAATCTCTTAAAACATTTTAGAATCAAAAACTACTTATCATTAGTAAAACAATTTCGCATTTAATGTTAATTCCAATACCCGTTTTTGTAGTTCAATAAATAATATTTTCACCCTAAATGAATACAAGACTCAGAATGATAATTATTTATTGTCCCTAGTAAAATTAGCAATATTTTTTATGGATATTTAATGTACAAGTAAACACGGTGTTTTATGTTTAAATAAATAGGGCTTAACAAAATGAAATAAATAAAGCTATTAAAAGTCATACTATACAGCTTTAATGCATACTAATTAATATGGTTTTCATGCACTTGTAACTCAATGAAATCCTATAATACCATACTAATTGATGTGATTTGTTGATTGGGTTTTCAAGAGGGCTTATTGCATGGCTACTTACTTAATTGTAATAAACAAGTGCTTTTCGGTCGTTCAATTCATATTGCTAATATTTAGCAGTTGTTCGTTATTAGATAACACTACCTGTACCTTTGGTGCTAATACATTTTCCTAAAAAGTCATTCCACGTAGCGTATGTTGTTTATGTGACAACCTAGTATAATATAGCAAATTCGCTGTCTTGGTTTAGCTTCAGACAAGAGTGATTTGTTGAATAAACTTGTTCCGGGCTTAATGTGGAATAAACATGCCTGGTACGATAGAGATAGTATTATGTATATTTAGCACACAATCTGAGATCCTTCCGTGTTATCTATTGTAGTTATATTTAGGACATAGTATTAGTAAAGACAGTAGATACTGAAGGGTGGTGATATAAGTATCAATGCAACATAAATTACTGTAGCATGTTAAGTGCTAAACTTAGTAAACATTTTACATTGAATTAGATTAGTCAACTCTTTTCAAATTTGTGTCTGTTTAAACTTTGACTGCGGCAGACCTCACAATGTGCGTAATATGGACGCATACTTGAGAGTTACAGAGAATGATCTGAAAGTCATTAACTATTATTTTATTTTCCAACACATCCCCTTTATTTGTGTATGAAATATCGTTGCGCGCCAATCTTTATGAGATTCTGCATACTGTTTTCTACGATCACTAATATAATGTTTTTATTTCAAAAAAAATTCACATTTTGATGTAATGCAAATTTATCATTGATTATTCGATAAACATTATAGTATCAGTGGCAAAGTATTTAAAACTATTTACAACACCTATATAAATTTATTTAATAATTTTATAAAATATATGGATTTTATACCGAATAAACATAGTGAAAAAAATTAATGAATATATAAGCACAGATGTGTAATTAAATAATATTACCCGCGTTAGGGTTTATGATAATCCAATCTAGGATTTAACTACACTCATTTGGTACTTGAGTTTCTGTTTTAAAAACGTTATGAAACAGTAATAAACTAATATGCCTTCTACTTTTGATTATCATCAATAAAGTTTCCCCCAGATGTCTTTATAATACTATGCATTATTCACTTCAGATGTCATTTTTTTGTATATGGATGTGTAAATATGATCCCTTGCCGGACACAACCAGACTAGTATGTAGTTTTCTGTTTGTATAACAATAAGTTTCTAGATTTATATTTATTAATTTGCTAGGCCATGTGTATACTTCTTAGTTTCAGTATTTAAGAAGTATTTAATAAGTTATTTCAATTCTTTCCATAAGGAAATCTACAATACACGTAAATTATAAACTAGTATTATAATTAGTATTTTTCATTATTCACTACGATTGAGACTCTAAAATATAAATGTACTATAAATCAGGTTTTAATAAGAGACGAGGTTCCGCTCAATGTTATAACCAGACCCTAAAGTAGCCAACACGTTACAGTGTGTGCACTCTTCCTTTACAATTGGCACACCTGCAGTATAGTGTTGGATTAGTATCGGCAGGTACTGTAAAGAAATTGTGTGCGCTCTTTCTTTGTGGATTGACAGGTGTATGTCCCTGGGAAGCTCTTTCACAGTAACAAACATTAATACAATTTTTGTCTCTTAGGACAATGTTTAAGTTTCTTTACATGGTGTTATATACTTTTTTCTAATAATAGTTCAAATTTAAAATAATTCACATAGGACAATTTTAAGTCTAGTTTTTACATTGTATATAACAGAATACAATATTATTTGTACCTGTTACTACTGGACCATGACACGTCTTAAGTTACATATTTTTATATATTCATGATCATGGGAAGACTCATTTTATTATCTGTACTTATATTAACCTTATAAATAAAAATCAATGTCAGCATGTGTTGTTAAGCGCTAATATTAAGAACGGCTGGACCAACTAGGTTAATACTTTTTGTTAAGATTCATCGAAATTCGTATAAGGTTTATAAGAAAAACCGTTGAACAGTTATCACAAATACTTTTAATATCCTTAATAAATAGGTATTTTTTGTTTTAAAATACGAATTTAGCCTAAGTGAGAATAAACTACAGTTAGCATTTAAAAATAAAATAAGTGTAAGTAAATATTTACACATATGGTGCTTTCTTGCCCTATTAAAATAGCATTTCAAAAGGTACAAAAAGAAAAAGATATAAATGTATCAATGTAACATAACCAAAAACTCTACAAATTATTATTTAAAAATTATAGATATTATTGGTTATTGATTTCTGCCGTATACCGTATAGAATTATTCACTTATTTTTACATGCCAAATCATGCCATGAATTGTTACAGACTTTTTTGCGAACATCTTGTATAGTTATTTGGTTTACTATTTACTAAAGTAAATTAGAGGGATGCTTACTGATATTTTATGTTATATTTATGGTACATAAATAGCTACTAATCATTGCAAAATAAATACAGTTGTATTTTGATAAAATCTAGCCTAAAGGAAATACTGCTGGAAATATGCATATATTTCCAAAATTAAAAGATTTATCCTCAATGGTAAAACATTTAAATGTTTTATTATATCTATTCACTAAATTGTATTGTTCGGAATTTTTAAGTTTATTGTAATTTCAATATTTTTAATAAGATAAAAATTATTTAATTTACTATAAAAAAAATGGGCTCCGTTAGTACCAGATCCAGAAGGAACGAAATACAATATTATAACACGAAAAGAAGGTACGGGAACAGGGGGCGGAAATGGAGTGGAAGATGTCGTTATGCGGTCTGATGTCAGCCAGAAAGTTTCCTCCTGTAGCCACTCAACTGCCGCACCTCTAATACTTCACTCAAGTGTATACCGCTTGATGTGATACATTGACTAACGTTGTTATAAAATTGTATAAGAATTTTTTGGAGAATCGAAGCAATACACTTATCTATAAAATAACCAGTATAAACATCACACTTTATAATCAGCTATACCAAAACATTCTAACAACTGGTATACTCATTTTTTCAGTATCACGCTGAGAGAATTAACTTGGCTTTGTGGTTCACGTAATACTTAAGTAATTTCCTCACAAATTAACGATATAAAACATTTCTGATCCCAAGGCCCGCGTAAGATTCTTTACATTTAATTGTCAAATAAAATAGCATTTCCTCTGATTGTTGTCTTGGAAATATTGTACCTGTTTCAGAAACTATACAATTGTTCATCCACCACATTTCCATGCTTACAGATTTAGGTTTTTTTTCCGCGTGTGGCCTAGAGTGTATTGTAATAGACAGTGTATTGTAATAGCTGGCGTGAAGCGCTACGCATTGACTGATAATACTCGCTCAAAAAAAATCAGTCTTTTTTGTGACAGTGCTGTGTGTAGTGGTTTCTTGTGTTTTCGTGTTTACTGACAATATCTGATGAGTTAACGTCGAAAGTCAAAGGTATAATAGTTTAGAGTTAACCCCCAACGTCGTAATGTTTATAAATTTATGAAGGATGAGGCAGACTATCAAACGATTAATATTGCTTAGTCGAAGGCTCGTCAAAGAACAGCTGCAGCAACTGCTATTTTACGAGTTGTGATTCAAATAAACAGTGATCTTAAAGGATTGAAGTGGTAATTAGGCAAGTTGTACTACATCAAACAAAAACCTAACTGCGTATAACAATTACTAATTTGGATAACTTCAATAAATTTGTAGTGAGGAGACTATGAAAACTGTACATTTCATGTTGAAAAACATCAAATATCGACTAAAAATCTATTGAGGGAGGCGCTAAGGGGGAAAATAATCTTCCAGGGCTGTGAGAAATTGTTGCGTTGGATAATAAAGGATCTAGAGTTTATTTTGCGAAGAACAGCAAACAACAGGAGAATATTCATTGCTTTTTAAAATAAATTACTATCTATAAAGAGTGTGTGGGCGTCTTTATCTCAACGGCTAGCAAGGAAACGCATTCCGCAAAACAGATGGCGTTTTTTTGGTGAAAGGATAATATTTGGGTTCCACGCGCCCAGCTAAATCCTTCATCTGTATCCGGCTCCTGATTCTTGAATTTATCCTCTTTTAATTGATTATATAGTTGTTATAAATTTCTGTCATATTCTATAAACAGGTAATGCTACACTTTAAAAACGGGTTTTAGGATTTCCTCGTTTAAAACAAAGTCCATTCTAAATCTTTACAAAAGCTATATATCACTATCCAGAAAATAGCTTTTTGTGTCTCAAAGTTCAATTTTAGAAATTCATCAACCGGTATATGAAAAACAAATCCTCAGAGGAAAGTCGGTAGAAACGTTTCCCAGTAGTTGACAGAGTAAAGTGTTCTCCTTGCATAGCTTCAATAACTATTTTAATGGTTGCTTATAGATTAAAACGCATGTACTGCATGAACTACAGTTCCAATAGCTGTAGGAGATATCAATATTGGAGTTCCCACACATCTGTTGGAGATGTACAGTTTTGTTTACAACACTTTTACTTACTATTCAGTGGTTGTACCAATTATTATATTGAAGAAAGTGATATTTTTATTTTCGTTCCTTAAATATTAGCTTATTTTCCATGTACGAGTGTGTACGTTCAGTTTTTACATGTCATGAAAGTAACATAATCTATGACGTTTCAGATCAACCCAAATGTGTCCAGTCTCATTGAGACAGCAGCAGTATAACAGTGTCCCAGAGCCATAGAGGCCTGAAACGGACAGAGTGTGTGACTTTACTGTAGCAGCAGCAGAGTTTATTACTCAGCACTTTTCAACCCCGTTACAGTTTACTGTCTGGCCGCGTGATGATTCATTAAACCTTTGGCGCTCACAACAACTATGAACTATGGGAAACGTACAGCGTCACATTTCGGTGAAGCTGCATATGGGAGAATATAACGATCTCATTATTGTCATGGTAGCGTGAACTTTTATGTTTCAGGACAACATTTGTCAGCTTGAATATTCCGTTTGCATTTTGTTTTTTTCCATTGAATAGTATCTTGTAAACTATAAAATTAGTAGTAAATATAAACTACTAATATAGATAGGTATTTTGTCCATAATTTATTAGTTACTTATTCAAAACCTTAAAGTGGACAGATTGCGAAAAAAGTGGAAAAAGACATTGCAAGTTATATAGGGAAACAAAATTTCAATAACAAGACTTATTGATATATTTATGTACACATAATATTTATTTAGTAATTAGTTTTGTCCATTAAGGCATGATCATAAATACTACAAATTGTACATGGTATAGTACTAAATATGGTAATTTTATGTAGAATACATAGCCTACATAAACCTACACAGTAATAAAGACTTGTTTTAATAATTATAAAAATTAAAAATTGACACTATACTTCCCTTTTGCAGTTATACATTTTTATTGTCAAATAATTTCTGTAAGACATATGTAATTATTAGTAAAAATAAAATTCATAGAATCAATGTACAGATAGTTTGCTGGAAAGGAAGTCTTGTAATTACAATTCGAGACAAACATCCTCCGGATGTAAGTGGATACGCACATCCGCCCAGACACCGATGGTGAACAAACAGAAAGCTTGCTTAACATTTTGTGTGTGATAAGCCTCTATTACAAATATTCTCAGGAGCGTACTTTACTCTAATGCCTCAGACACTACCTTATATGAGTTCCATACCTATCATATAAAAAAATTCCTTTCAACACACAAAGCAAAATTTACTTAAAAACGAACCCTCTCCAAATTCTGCCCTAAAAAAACCTCAGCAACTCCAAACCTATTGCAAGATACAGGACAACCTTTCCACATTACAAAACCCTCATACATCAACAAATGGTAGCAAACACACCCCATTCATCCAAAGACAACAACCAGATAGAAACAGAAGTTCGCTCACGTTCGTCGGAGATTTCTTCGAATGTTGTTGTGACATTGCGATAGAACACCAAATACATGACTTGGTAGACAACGAGGAAGGGCGTCTACACAGCATTCTCAACACAACAACATTTACCTACTCTCCGAGCTACCTGCGCATTACACCTGCTTCGTTCACAATCTACAAAGACAACACCACTTCCAGCTAAAACACGACGACAACAACATAGTAAAAACAACACGGAACTCATTTTTGTACATTTTATTAGCCTGGACTTCTATAATAACACTACTTCTTTTATAGCCCTCTACTTCATCCACATTAACAACATCAAAATAAAATTTCTGAAGCCTACAGTACATGAACGTGACTACCCAATGGATAACCTTAATTAGACAATAAGGTACGATTCGTAGGTTAGAATCGTCATTAAGCCAAGTGGAAATGTAAGACATATGTAATTATTAGTAATATAAAATTCATAGAATCGATGTACAGATAGTTGCTGGAAAGGAAGTCTTGTAATACCAATTCTCGAGACAAACATCCTCCGGATGTAAGTGTATACGCACATCCGCCCAGACACCGATGGTGAACAAACAGGAAATGCTTGCTTAAGCAGCGGAAATGCTTATATATAAAAAAACCGTGCGACGATGTAAGGGCAGCCATGCTGATATGAAAAAATTTGTACTCACCAATTATAAAATTTGGAGTAATTTGGAAGAGGCGTGTTCATGAGCTGGCGGTAGAATAACATCAAAACTGAAGAACAAGGAGGAGAGGAAGGAAGTCGAGACGGGAATTCGAAAAGCGACGTTATGGAGTGCTAGTGCTTGTGTATCATGTGCGGAAAAATATCTCTAGGCGTAATAAGTGAGAAGGTGGAATAAAATGTAAAGAATTTTAGTGAAACTTAGTATATATCAAGGTTCATTAATCATTTACAATTCCATATCTATTTAAAAGTTCACCATTTCGAAAATGTAAATTCATGTAAATGTTTAGCTATTTTAAAAGAAATTTCTCACGTTAGTCCATGAACTTATAATTATTGCAACACTACAAAATTACTAGTAAATTATATAATGAATTAAATTTAAAATAAATTGTAATGAATAATTTAATATTAAATATGTCTTCAAAGTATTAAGTATTAAAATTTGTGCTTAATATGTCCGGTTGACGCAATCAATTGTTAATTAAAATTTTTAATCAATTTAATGAGATGTTGTCAAAAATAAAATATGTGTTGGTTCATTTGAGGGTATTGTACTGCCAATCTAACCTATTATTAAATCCTCTCACAGCAACCCTTGCTCATAATATGTCACAACCTTAATCTTAAACTAAACCAAACTTAAATACCTTACATATCCATTAATAATCCATAATATCCAGGTGATATTACCAATAGGTAGTGGGAGAATTAAATGTCAAAATCAATCCGACACTTAAGTATTCAGCAATTAAATTAAATATATGTGGCAAAGCGTCAAGTTTTAATTCTTAGTGAATTCTAGAGAACCTCAAAATTCTTCTTAACCTCAACAACTTTTACTAATAAGGACTATCTTGCATTATACTAACTCTTCTCATATTTTGTTTTAATAAAGTACTCAAACCTGTAACTATTGGATCTTTAAAGAAAGAAAATAACACTCAAAATACAATCGATGGTTGTATGCTTTATATTTTGTTTTAAAATTTGTCAACAATTCTCAGCTAAGAATGAGTAATACGCTTTAAGCCGATTAATAATACGCTAAAAAAGATGTACTGGCCATGCACTTATTTAAAAATATAGCGTATATATATTATCTGTTCAGGCCTATTATACCCTATAATTCAGGTATTCGATCAGGTCAGGTATTTAATTCAAGGAGCTATTATTCCATTATATGTTGAGTTTAAACCTGCAAGGCACCTAGCAGTGCATATTAAAAAGATCTGTCTTTGTCTACAGTTAATACAACTTCTTCATTCCATCAAAGAGACTGAAGAAGTGGTATTAACTGTAAAGTAGAGAGTGACTTACGAGCAGCATAAATATCAAAAACACAATTTTAATAACAGTTTAAATATATATTTTATGGATGTTATACAATTTTATATGAAATATATGAAACATTTATTAGTTATTGAATACTATTATACAGACGACAGCAAACGTAAAGGATTATTATTATTTTTTTTTTTTTTGTAAATTGTCGTAACTTTATATAATTTTACTAAAAATATGTTCAGAATTTTCATCTGCTTAAAGCATAAACCTCCAATAGTAATATTAAATTCATTTCTGAAATCGTGAGGTAAATCTTACTACCAAAACGGCATATTGAATTGTATCCCACTTTTATATGGCACAGTAGTGACAACGACTAAGTCTATGAAGATACATATCACAGTCGCTGAGATGTAAAAACATTACATTTCCCTAAGAGACTGGAATGAATTGTAATTTTTTATAGCAACAATACAAATTGGATTAGCTTAACAGTCACAGGATTTGTTTTTATATAAAAAACACGTTATACACAAACTTGGTTAAAACGTATTATTTTCACAAATATTTTATAAATTTATAAACAACATGTAATTAGCTGAGTTTCAGCGAATCATATCACTCGAGGTTTTGGAAAATATTCATTCTGTCTGTCTATGTACCTGTCCGTACGTACAATATTACGAAAACGGACTGATATAGATAAAAAAATTTTACATTATATTTCATTTTTATATATAGGCAACACTGAGTTTTATATGATTGTGCAAAATATTTACATACTCCATAGTACATAGAGTCTATGGGTAACAAAGATGTTGACGATACAATGGTCGGATAAACGTTTTAAAAAACTGAGCACAATTCATAGGAGATTTCGTACTTGTGCCATGGTAGCACATGCATCTAAACAGAAATAACATGGAACTTGCGCGCAACTTGAGTCAATCTGTAATAATCGTCTGTATTTAAATTATTTTATCCACAACGATTAATCGTGCGCATTGTATTGTAAAAATTTGCCATTTGTCTGTAGTGGGTTTCATGGCATATTTGTCTTCTCTGACTCAAAGAGGTAATTATTCACTGAGCATTATTCACTAATATTTGCTCTTTTATTGTTAGAGTGATGAAACTTGGCAAACAGTAAATATAATTTATTTACACGCCTACAAAAAACACAATATTTATGTAACGTACAAATTGAGTGTTAAAACACGGAAACCCTGAAGTAGGCCTCTATCTGGTAAAATAAAGTTACCCTTCTTATTTTAACATTATCGGAGATATCTTAATATGATCTGGCATATAGGCTTTAAATATTGAATAGTTTTCATCAATTCGTCAACATTTCATCAATCATCATTAATTTCTTCGTGGGCAACTTTGATTTCGACTACTGTTCTTTTCAATCCATATGAGAGCGATGAGCTTTAGTAAACACGTTTACATTGGTTTTATTGCAATTCATAATGGTGACGAAAAAAATTGCAGGATATATAAAAGTGAAATAAACTAAATACAATTATGTGACATTTTACATTAATTTTTATTACATGTAGCTATAAAATTGAAATTCGGTGTGCCATCCTGTTTACTAAGTATAGGAATGAATTAATGCTTATTTTAAAATAAAACTACTTTTATGACACACACACACACACACACACACACACACACACACACACACACACACACACACACACACACACACACACACACACACACACACACACACACACACACACACACACACACATATTCCACTGCATATCTTTAAAATACTGTACACACATCAGTGCCTATATTTAATACTTTCTAACGATAAATCGTTGCAATATATTATGACTGGTGGTTGAAGCGTTCGTATTAAATTTCGTATTTTCATACTAAATTCTATGTTTGCCTAATTATAAACAAATTGAAATTTATTTGTTTCCAAACCTCGATGGAAGAACAGTAACTTTTACTACAAAGATTTTTTATGATAAAGTAAAAGTAAAGTTGTTCTAATCTTGTTTGCCGTTTTAAGTTGTTTAAACAAATAATATCCTCTGTAGTACATACATTGATTTTTCTGCCTGTTCCGAAAGTGAGCTAGGACCACCATATTACTAAATATTACATCAACTCGTATATTCAAATATGTGTTTTGATTGTTTTTGTATATTTATCTTTTTTCATAAAATATATTACAAAACAAATTAACAAGTATAGTACAATAATGTACATTATTAATATAAAAAATAAAATAAATATTACACTTTTAAAAGATAAAGAAAACCCACACTGGTATATAATACAGTACCATTTCTATATGTTTTCCGTCATAAAACGGGATATATTACGCAATATCACTTACCAAAACTTGCTACTATATATACCTATAAAAATAAATGTTTACGGTATCGTATTTCTATTTGTAACACTTTGCTCCAGGTACAATATAACCTTTGCAAATACAAAAACTGTCGAAAAAATATATAAATTAAGTAAAATAAACTTAAACTTAATACATTATATTTAAAAAATATTAAGTATATTAGAAAAAATTTAAAAAATTATAATCAATCCACGCAATAACAGCTTTTTGGTCTCGCAAGTGTCACAAGTAATTAGTTTCACTCACAAGGTCATTAATTTTTATTCTATCTCGCTTCAGGCCATCGTCTCTCATATTAGCTTTATTTATTTTTCCAAGATATGCCTAGCAGACGTAAAATCAATACATAAATATTATTAAAGCTATATCTAAATATTGTTTTCTAAATGGACTGTTAGGTAGATTTCATAAAAAAATCTGCCTATAGCCATCTCCCTGATGATGGAATTTTAATAACATATATCTTTTTAAGATTATTTTTCATTTGCTTGACAATATGTAAGAGTGATATAAGAATAATAAAATATTTAAACCCTTTTTATCTACCTATAACTGACTATAAAATCTGTTTCTTATCAACAAAGTTAGATTCCAATGGATATGTTGTGTTTTTAGGTTTATATCGGCGTCACAAAGTTACTATCAATTTATCTTGAATTCATTTGATAACTCTCCAAGTTTGATAATGTTTTGCTAGATCCTGTATCAATACTATTTGTGTTATTCTACTTAAGTTTTTTCTACTTAATAATATGTCAACTGTTTAAATTCCAGTCGTAGACTTTTCCAATATTAATTTTATATCAAATCTTTTAACTATATGTGAACTCTCAAGTTACTTTGAGAGTTCACAACCTAAGAATATTTAAAAACATTAACTGTAAGTTTTTCCAAGGAATGTTAGTTGTTATGTTTTAAAGTAAATTTATAAAATGTTATGCAAGACATAGCGTATTTTAATGGTTTTTACAAATAAATGATCGTTAGTAAAGTAAACAGTTATGCAAGGTCTCTATAGTGTAAATTTCGAACATGTTCACCCTGCCCACGATAATAATGAAACTTAAGATTCTGACCATATACATTCCTCCCAGAGGATCGCGCTGTAAGTTTTCCCATTCAGGGTTGTGAGCACCAATGGTTTAATGGACCATCACGTGACGGTCAGGCAGTAAACTGTGACAGCACAGGGTTGAAAAGTGCTGAGTTGTAAACCCGGCTGCTACAGTTGTTCAGTTGTTGTCACTAGCTCTCAATCTGAAGCTTGCCTTTATGGCCCTGAGACACAGTTTGTCCCTTTTGGGACTACGATATATATATTTATATAGTTTTATATTTTCAATGAAAAAAAAAAAATAAATCGCACATATATATGTATATTCCCTTGTCAATACACATATGAATTTTTAAAACGTGTAACAATAATACTTTATCAGATTTATTGTAATGCAAAAGTCTTTCTATGATCCCATATGATTGAAAAAATATGCCTAAAACACGTTCCAAACATAAAATTCATATTATTATGAATTAAGTGTTTTTGTATGTTTTTTGACAAATTTGTCCCAGTAACCCGAAAATAGTTGGCTTAACTGCTAGCTCGATAGTGTGTTTTTCTTTTCAGTTTATTTGTGTTTGAGTTCATGTTCTTAACTCATGTGTGTTTATCATTTGCCAGTATTTTCTGTGTGAGTAAGGTGGCTGTAGATTTAAAAAGGAAACAAGTTTAAGCATTTTTTTGTAAAATATCATAAGTATAAATAACATTATTACACGGCAGATGAGGGTCAAAGTTAAGACGATACTTTTTGCTTTTTGAAGATAGTTATGGTTTTCATAATCAGTGCTATTGAAAAGATGGTCAAGAGATTATGTTTAAAAAACATTATACTACTAAAGAATGCAAAAATCGATTCTTCTAAAAATACGCTTATTTCTGCTACCCGTACTATTATTTGTTTAGATAAACCTAGGCCTAGCACATCAGGTTGCCAGTTTGTAAAAATAAATAGTGCTAAACTAATCGATGAAGATAAAGTTAGTAACAATCCATCTCTCAGTAGGACTATTAAAACGTCCGTTGGAATTTAATTAAAGAAGTAATTCTAAGCATTCAGATAAAGAAATACAAAATGGATAAGTCTCCACACAAAAGGAATACGAAGTCTAAGCATCAACCTAACATTGGATTAAATTGATATGAGAAAAGCCTAAGCCTCCACCAGTTTTTCATTTTTTCATTGCGAGAAAGGTGATACAAATAACTCAGAAACACGGTATTATAAAGTGTCTTACAACATTTGCTTTGAAAACGAGACTAATGATTCCCTTTGTAAGTATTCTACCTTTAGGCTTTAAAAACACTAGTAAAAGAACATAGTTATCAATGAACATTTTTGTACAGAATTGAAACCCTTTGAACAGAATTGTGAAGTCCTTAAGACAAATTCTTGCCGCTGCTTTGTGCTTCTACGTCTCTTTGGTCATACAGACGTAGCCTTAAGAGAGGTCTTTTATAGACAAAATGTTTCATACGTGGTTTATTTAATGAAAAATATAAAAACGGCTTTACCTGAAACTTAATAATTTATTGAAACGCATAGAGTATTGAAACGGATTAAATTATAATATTAAAATACCACAACTCACATATATTTCCTGCTAAAATAATAAATTTGTTTATTATTAGGAAATTTGGATTGATACCTAAGGATACTGATGAAGTTTCACTATTCATCATAATTTTAAACTAGAAGTCCGCTAATCTTGAAAGCTCCAATGTCTTTCAACCACTTCTTATAACTCGCAACTTGGTTTATTTGTTTAAATTTATAAAAATTCTCTATATTAAAAATCTATTAGTGAATAAAAAAAGGAGGCTGTATCAATTTTACATGAATAAATTGCTGTAAATGGGATAATGAATACGAGGTGCCTTGAAACACACTAGGTGCTATGTAGTTATTGTCATATATCTTACTTTATCTTAAGCAATTTTTTAATACTTGCTTTGGTATAGTGTCTAAAATCGTAGTCCACTCAATTTTGAACCTGATGAGCAAATGAGACTAACTCACCACCTAGATTATAATTGATTTTGTTGTCTAGCGTCTCTAAAATTTAAATATGCAGAGCTCGTTTTGAGCTTCTTCAACACCGACTTTTTTTCTATCTTCAGATAAACATGGCTCCAGATTCCAGGGGTCATGTCTGTTGCAACGCCACATTATGGACACTGCACTAAGCGAAAGGTGAATTGGAGCTCAAGCCAACATTAACATTGAATAATTCCTTCTCACCAAAGCTACGTTATGTGTATAGAATTGACATACAAGAAAAGTGATTTATGATAAATGCTATTGAATTTAGTAGTCAACATTTCAATACTAGGAGGAAGAGTATTTGTCTATTTTCATAAGAAATAACAATTTTAAAACTGAAATACAAAGTTCGTTTTAAACCGATCCACTTTAATGAGAAAATATTAAGACTTTTACTAGCTTTTTTATATTGTACTTTCAAAATGTTGGCCTGTATTGAAATAAATAATTACAAAATTGGTTTAAAATAAACGCTCCGCTGCCCGCTTCCTTTGTAAACAATAAATAAATCTTTATTTTTATCTCATTAAATAATTAACTATTGTATCTTGTGCCCTTACTTGTAGTAATTTTAATGTGAATTTAAGATTAGCAAACTTGCATTACCAACTTTACTACAACA
>NW_025784445.1:0-4643 GCF_021130785.1 Homalodisca vitripennis
GCGACTGTCGAACCTTTGAAATGATTCCGAACAGTTTGTCGAATAGTAAACCTATGCGACTGTCGAACTTTGAACATAATTCGACGTTGTCGAAGTAAACCTATCGCGAACTGTCGAACTTTGAAATAATTCGACGTTGTCGAAGTAAACCTATGATTGCGACTGTCGAACTTTGAAATAATTCGACGTTGTCGAAGTAAACCTATGCCGCAACTGTCGAACTTTGACATGATTCGACGTTGTCGAAGTAAACCTATGCGACTGTCGAACTTTGACATAATTCGACGTTGTCGCAAGTAAACCTATGCGGACTGTCGAACTTTGACCAATAATCCCCACCCCCGTTGAAATCATTCGACGTTGTCGAAGTAAACCAGCTATGCGACCTGTCGAACTTTGACATGATTCGACGATTGTCGAAGTAATTCGACGTTGTCGGCAAGCTAATACCTATGCGACTGTCGAACTTATGAAATAATTCGACATGATTCGACGTTGTCGAAGTAAACCTATGCGACTGTCGAACTTTGAAATAATTCGATTCGACGTTTGTCGAAGTAAACCTATGCGACTGTCCGAACTTTGAAAATAATTCGACGTTGTCGAAGTAAACTATGCGAGACTGTCGAACTTTGAATAATTCGACGTTGTCGAAGTAAACCTATGCGACTGTCGAACTTCTGAAATAATTCGACGTTGTCGAAGTAAACCTATGCGACTGTCGAACTTTGAAATGATTCGACGTTTTGTCGAAAGGTTAAACCTATGCGACTGTCGAACTTTTGAAATAATTCAACGACGCTTGTCGAAGTAAACCTATGCGACTGTCGAACTTTGACATGATCGACGTTGTCGAAGTAAACCTATGCGACTGTCGCGCTTTGAAATAATGTCGACCTGTCGAAGTAAATTCGACGTTGTCGAACCTTTGACATGATTCGACGTTGTCGAAGGTAAACCTATGCGACTGGCGAACTGTCGAAACTTTGAAATAAATTCGACGTTGTCGAAGTAAACCTATGCGACTGTCGAACTTTGACATGGATTCGACGTTGTCGAAGTAAACCTATGGCGACTGTCGAACTTTGAAATGATTCGACGTTGTTTTTTCCGAAGTAAACCTATGCGACTGTCGAACTTTGAAAATAATTCGACGTTGTCGAAGGTAAACCTATGCGACTGTCGACTCTAAACTTTGACATGATTCGACGTTGTCGAAGTAAACCTATGCGGACTGTCGAAACTTTGAAATAATAATCTCGACGTTGTCGAAGTAAACCTATGCGACTGTCTGAACTTTGACATGAACTTTGTGAACTAATTCGACGTTGTCGAAGTAAACCTATGCGACTGTCGAACTTTGACATGATATTCGAACGTTGTCGAAGTAAACCTATGCGACTGTCGAACTTTGAAATGACACTTCGACGTTGTCGAAGTAAACCTATGCGACTGATCGAACTTTCTGAAATATCAATTCGACGTTGTCGAAGTAAACCTATGCCGCCACTGTTCGAACTTTGAAATCATTCGAAGTTGTCGAAGTAAACCTATGCGACTGTCGAACTTTGAAATAATTCGACGTGTGTGTCGACCTATGCGATGTCGAAGTTGACATGATTCGACGTTGCTCGAAGTAAACTAATGCGAACTGCTCGAACTTTGAAATAATTCGACGTTGTCGAAGTAAACCTATGCGACTGTCGAACTGTGAAATAATTCGACGTTGTCGAAGTAAACCTATGCGACTGTCGAACTTTGAAATGATTCGACGTTGTCGAAGTAAACCTGATGCGACTGTCGAACTGTTGAAATAATTCGACGTTGTCGAAGTAAACCTATGCGGACTGTCGAACTTTGAAATAATTCGACGTTTGTCGAAAGTAAACCTATGCGACTGTCGAACTTTGACATGATTCGACCGTTGTCTGAAGTAAACCTATGCGACTGTCGAACTTTGAAATAATTCGACGTTGTCGAAGTCGAAGTTACCTATGCGACTGTCGAACTTTGAATATAATTCGTACGTTGTCGAAGCTTATAACCTATGCGACTGTCGAACTTTGAAATGATTCGATCGTTGTCGAAGTAAACCTATGCGACTGTCGAACTTTGAAATATAATCGACGTTGTTCCGAAGTAAAACCTATGCGACTGTCGAACTATTGAAATAATTCGACGTTGTCGAAGTAAACCTATGCGACTGTCGAACTTTGTAAATATTCGACGTTTGGTCGAAGTAAACCTATGCGACTGTCGAACTTTGAAATAATTCGACGTTGTCGAAGTAAACCTATGGCGACTGTCGAACTTTGAAATAATTCGACGTTGGTCGAAGTAAACCTATGCGACTGTCGAACACTTTGCATGATTCGTTCGACGCTTTGTCTGAAGTAAAACCTATGCGACTGTCGAACTTTTGAAATAATTCGACGTTGTCGAAGTAAATGCTATGCGACTGGTCGAACTTTGACATGATTCGACGTTGTCGAAGTAAACCTATGCGACTGTCGAACTTTGAAATAATTCGACGTTGTCGAAGATAAACCTATGCGACTGTCGAACTTTGAAATAATTCGACGTTGTCGAAGTAAACCTATGCGACTGTCGAACTTTGAAATAATTCCGACGTTGTCGAAGTAAAACCTATGCGACTGTCGAACTTTGAAATCATTCGACGTTGTCGAAGTAAACCTATGCGACTGTCGAACTTTGAAATAATTCGACGTTGTCGAAGTAAACCTTATGCGACTGTCGAACTTTGAAATAATTCGACGTTGTCGAAGTAAACCTATGCGACACTGTCGAACTTTGAAATATTCGACGTTGTCGAAGTAAACCTATGCGACTGTCGAACTTTGAAATAATTCGACGTTGTCGAAGTAAACCTATGCGACTGTCGAACTTTGAAATCATTCGACGTTGTCGAAGTAAACCTATGCGACTGTCGAACTTTGACATGATTCGACGTTGTCGAAGTAAACCTATGCGACTGTCGAACTTTGACATAATTCGACGTTGTCGAAGTAAACCTATGCGACTGTCGAACTTTGAAATAATTCGACGTTCTGTCGAAGTAAACCTATGCGACTGTCCGAACTTTGAAATAATTCGACGTTGTCGAAGTAAACCTATGCGACTGTCGAACTTTGACATGATTCGACGTTGTCGAAGTAAACCTATGCGACTGTCGAACTTTGAAATAATTCGACGTTGTCGAAGTAAACCTATGCGACTGTCGAACTTTGAAATAATTCGACGTTGTCGAAGTAAACCTATGGCGACTGTCGAACTTTGACATGATTCGACGTTGTCGAAGTAAACCTATGGCGACTGTCGAACTTTGAAATAATTCGACGTTGTCGAAGTAAACCTATTGCGACTGTCGAACTTTGAAATAATTCGACGTGTGTCGAATAAACCTATGCGACTGTCGAACTTTGACATGATTCGACGTTGTCGAAGTAAAACCTATGCGACTGTCGAACTTTGAAATAATTCGACGTTGTCGAAGTAAACCTATGCGACTGTCCGAACTTTGACATCATTCGACGTTGTCGAAGTAAACCTATGCGACTGTCGAACTTTGAAATAATTCGACGTTGTCGAAGTAAACCTATGCGACTGTCGAACTTTGAAATAATTCGACGTTAACCTATGCGACTGTCGAACTTTGACATGATTCGACGTTGTCGAAGTAAACCTATGCGACTGTCGAACTTTGAAATAATTCGACGTTTGTCGAAGTAAACCTATGCGACTGTCGAACTTTGAAATAATTCGACGTTGTCGAAGTAAACCTATGCGACTGTCGAACTTTGAAATAATTCGACGTTGTCGAAAGTAAACCTATGCGACTGTCGAACTTTGAAATAATTCGACGTTGTCGAAGTAAAAACCTATGCGACTGTCGAACTTTTGAAATAATTCGACGTTGTCGACAAGTAAACCTATGCGACTGTCGAACTTTGACATGATTCGACGTTGTCGAAGTAAACCTATGCGACTGTCGAACTTTGAGCATTCGACGTTGTCGAAGTAAAACCTATGCGAGCTGTCGAACTTTGAAATAATTCGACGTTGTCGAAGTAAACCTATGCGACTGTCGAACTTTGAAATAATTCGACGTTGTCGAAGTAAACCTATGCGACTGTCGAACTTTGACATGATTTCGACGTTGTCGAAGTAAACCTATGCGACTGTCGAACTTTGAAATAATTCGACGTTTGTCGAAAGTAAACCTATGCGACTGTCGAACTTTGACATGATTCGACGTTGTCGAAGTAAACCTATGCGACTGTCGAACTTTGAAATAATTCGACGTTGTCGAAGTAAACCTATGCGACTGTCGAACTTTGAAATAATTCGACGTTTTGGATCGAAGTAAACCTATGCGACTGTCGAACTTTGAAATAATTCGACAGTTTGTCGAAGTAAACCTAATGCGACCTCTGTCGAACTTCTGGACATGATTCCGTACGGTTGTCGAAGTAAACCTATGCGATCTCGTCGAACTTTGACATGTTGATTCGACGGTTGACGAATGATAAACCTATGCGACTGTCGTACTTTTGAAAATAATTCGTACGTTGTCGAAGGTAAAACCTATGCGAACTGTCGAACTTTGCAAATAATTCGACGTT
>NW_025784446.1:0-21678 GCF_021130785.1 Homalodisca vitripennis
TGAATCTACATTAAATAATTGTTTTATTATTAGTTATGTGGTCGATGATCGACAGCAACATAGTAATAATTCAAAGTTCAAAGGTTCACGTTTCTCAACTTTGAAGTCTACTACTGGATGTAGACTATTATTAGCATTTGGGGTTGAATGTTGTACAATATTTGGTAATATAACCAATAAAATATATTATTTATAATTTAGGTTTATACTAGGCAAATGTTGTTAATACGTAAAACTAACTTGTACTCACTTTTTAGGCTTCAACCTCGATCTGAAACAAAAATATTCATTAATAAGTTTATTTATTGTTTAGTAGTTGGAAAATAAGCAGCTATGTAACGTTATTAGAGTCAGAATATTATATTTTTTATTATATTTATTCTTCTGATATAGTTCAGATTTAAACTGTGTTAAAACATTTAACATTTGTACTATGCGGATGAGGCTAAAACTAGTTAATATGTTGATATGTGGAAACTTATTCCATATTATATAAACTTACTCCACTGCACGTTACAGGGAATTCTTTGAAACATTGAATGTTATTCCTAATACCTGAATCTAAAGGAGAAATAATAATACGCTTGATATTTATATATAAATTGATCATGGTAACTTCATTTTCCATATGACATTTTATTTTAGTAGTAATAAACACATCATTTTTCATAAATGTATACCATCAATAGTTGCCACATCCTAGCATATAACAACATGTTTGCAATTTATCAAACTACCAAATATTTTTTTGCCCACTAAATAAATATTTAACTTTTATGTAGACATTTAATTTCGTTTTTAACTTGTTGAATGTATGGCAGACTCCTTTTTAGATTGTTTAATTATATTCATGTAATAATTCTATCAAATATTTAATTCAGAGTGTACAGTTGAAAGCAAAAAAATTTAAAATGATCAATACAAAGTGATAGGATTGCAGGGTCAACCGAGGATAGATGCAAAGTTTCCAGCACTCTGGACCGAATTTTAAAAGGAAGTAAACACAGTTATCGACTGACTGACTGTGTAGCCAAAATCATGGCCGCGAAACACCTAACTGGTCTTACTGTTCATTATTGGCTTTACTTTCATAGAATTTTCGAAGTCATCCTCACTGGTTTCATTTGACGGGATGAACCTTGTTGTATGAAAATCAAACTAAAATATTTCCTAGTAAAAGTGATAATGTTTTGGTTTATTAAATAATATCAAAGGAATTTTAATCAAATAAAACCATGAAACTATAGATAGGTTTTCTTACATTGCGTTGTAAAAATTTAAAGATAATAATTTATTTAACGCGAACTATAGCCAAGTGATAAAATTTATAAATTAAATATTATATCGTATTAAAGAAAATGAATTAAACTACATTTTCATAAACAGAATGATATGTATTGAACTATAAACTAGTGATTAACTGTAAAAAGGAGTCGTTTAAATCTTAGTTACTATGTAAAGGGAATTTTAAGGAACGCAAATAACATTTTATAAATTATCCTTTAGAATAAGGTCGTGGATATACATAAACTTTTTTTTAAAGAATACTTTTTCTAAAGTAACTTTACCTTTATAGATGACCAAAAGAGTATACAAAATTATAAACTCTTTAATTTTTGAATATTAACTTTGATACATAAATAATTTATGAGAGTGATGTACATATTAAAATTATTACTATACACATTACCATAATATTTATAAACAATGTCTTAAAATAAGCTAATATTTTTATACTTTTCTTTTATATATAAATTTAGTTTAATAATTCGTGATTTACTTTATTACTTTTTACGTGATTTAATTATTATTTACTTTATGAATTATTAGTTGCATATTTCAGGTACTTAAAAAAAGTAGTTTGAAATTGGTTGTTGTTAGTTATGGAATAAAAAACTATAACCATTTGCGTATCATGAGTGTAATCACAAAAAACCAGTACAAACGTTAATAAGTCATAATGGTTTGACGGAATACATCGATGAGCTAAACTTTTATAACAGCTTTATATTAATTATACAAAATTAGTGATAACAAACCTATAAGGTGATTAGTGTTGAATAGGCAAGGTCTCAAGAAAAACAATTACTTTAAACATTTTGGTGTGCATTTTTTTTAAATTTTAAAGCTGGCATTTGTAACTCGACACAAGATAAAGGTAAGAAGCGGAAGTAGTTTGTTTACGCTGTTAATAAGGAATTTAAACTGGATATGTATATGTAAGTTGCATATAATATGTGTAAAATAAATAAACTTAGTTTTCGAAATGTATATACAGAAATTAAATTTTTCCAGGCTAGGGTTATAGAGTCTAGAAAAGTCACACTTCACAAAATAATATTTGTAATTTTCCAGAGAACTAATTTAGTGCTGTTGTAGGCCACTATTGTTTGTGTGACAACTGGAATTAAGAATTGTCATTCTTCTCTAAATGCAATTGAGATTTATTTTAGACAATAGAATAACAATGAAAACCTATATAAAATATAATGTAGTTGTAAAAATAGTAAGAAATACAATTTTAAGAGCGTTAGCAAAGTCTAACTTTCGATCATATTGAAATAACTAGCTGTTTCTTGCGGCTTCGCACGCGTCTCGCTTTGCCCGTATATTTCTTTGCCTTGAAATAGTGTTTGGCTATTTAATATACGTAACTGTGTCGTAATTGCAGTTTATAATAAGCAGGCGCTTTGATAACTTTTATATCTTGCAGTACAGTCTGGTAGTGAGTTACATCAAAGGGCATTGCATATAAACCTTCTACATACAAAATTACAAATAAATACAAATTTTCATAGTGATCGGTCCGATAGTTTCTATAGAGTCTATAAAGGAAAAACACACAAAAATTCATTTTTATATATTATTATTGATCATTGGTGCAATCTTGAATTTTAAAATTAGGCAATTACGTCTTCTAAGCAACTACATTACACTTCTGATGAAGCACTTTACAATAAAACTTTTCTAAATTTTAAATGTAAACAAATGTTTCTGCCTCTTTGATGAACTTCAGCTGAAAGTATTAACAGCTGTTAAGTATCAGTTCGCTTGGTATTAATGTGTCGTAGCGCAGTCTGTCGGATCCAATATAAAACACTCTAACATCAACAACGATTTATAATAAAAAATTAATAAAATAAACTTTAAATTGTACCAAATTTACACTAGTATGTATGCCTATGTTACTTCGCAGGAACGTGTAGAATCACTGTACAAAGTTTCACGATATTTCGTGCATTGGTTCCAGAGTTATAACGGAACATAAAAACAAACATTCGAATTTATATATATAGATTATTTTTTACCTGTCTGTTTGTTTGCAGTTCATCTTGAAAAATGAACTAACCTAGAGAAGACCAATTTGGCATGAAGCTTCATTTCTTTATAGGAAACACTGTAATAATAATTTTATGATGCTACGTAGAATTTAATCTGAGCGTTATCTTATATCCAAAATTGTTTTTTTAAGTTATATAGTAATGAGAGATTAAAACAATTAGTAACATTTTAAACAAACCAAGTATAATTCTAAAAGTTTTAACATCTTATTTTTGTAAACATAGATTAATTAAAAAAATTTAAGGGGGAACTCCACCTAGAAAATAGAAAAAAATTTTAAAAAATGTAAAAAAATTTTATTTTGATTTTTTATTTTATGGTTTCTCCTGAACAATTTTGATATGTAACATGTACCATATCTATTATTATATGTGCTTGATTTTTAATAAATCAAGTAAGTGCTGCAAGTGTTTATTCGCTGCCATTTTTCGAAAACAAGTAATGCAACATGATTGTTTCACATACAAATGATATTTTATGTACATAAATATATGTAAACAACCCTAGAGAGTGATTATACATTTGGTTTTGTTATGTTTGGTCAACCTGGTTACAGTAAATAAACATTGAACTGAAGTAGCAGGTAATAGAAACTAAACAAAATCAGTATGAACACATTTGATTTATCAGTTGTATTACTGTGATTGTTTTGTTCAAAGTGTAACCAGTGCTGTGTTTTATTGTGCTTTTATATTTTATATTTAGTATAAAACTGAATCTGGATGGATATTACCCTTGTATAGGTAAACTTTGAACTATATTTTAATGTTATAGGTTAGGTAAAAATTATGCCTGCTACTAAAAGGAAAACCTGTTGACTCAAGAGTCTCTAAAACATTTAGTAAAAAGAATAAGGGACGCCTAGCCGCTATTGAAAGATGGTCAACAAACCTAGGCCTACAAACTCATGCCACAAACAGTCCTGAATGTTCAGGAGAATCGTCAAATTTGAAACCCGAAGAACCAATTGGTTCCGGGTTAGGCCTAACTCAACAACCAAGCAACCTCTAGTAACTGTGATTTTGCAGCAGACTAGGCCTAATGAGGATAGTGATTTTAAAACTAGACTGTCTGATTTAGAAAAATCACTAAATGTAGGCCTAGTTAGAAAATGATATGGAAATTAACCGAGAAAGCTTGCAGTACGGTATTATTGATTTTGGTTGTATAAAAATGAGTCCTGATTGGGAATCTAGCCTGTCCTAAATGCAAAGAACTAACCCTATCATCAAAAATCTCATGTATATTGGGACTAGCCAGTAAAGTTGAAGTGGAGTGTAGTTCATGTAATATAGTCTCCAATTCTTATACATCTAAAAAAATTGATGATAATAATTCTTTTGACGTCAATTCTAGAATGGTAACTCACTTCATATCAAATGGACAAGGATACAGTGCAATGGAGAATTTATGTATAGTGCTAAATATGGAATTATGAGCAATAATACATTTAGTAAAATTGCAAAAACTTTGTCAAAATCAACAATAGAAAGCTGGTCAAATAAATCTGGCCACTGCAAGAGCCCGAGTACGACAAATATACGCTGAACTGGAAGAAATTGTAATAGGCCTAAACGACTACGATGGGCCTAATAGACATAGCAGTATCATTTGATGGCACATGGCACAAGAGAGGCCACACCTCAAATTATGTTGTTGGTTGTGTAATAGAATTACACACAGGTTTAGTTATAGATTACTGTGTTTTATAAAAGTACTGCCATTCATGCGCGTTAGCGGAATCGGATCTTGGCAAAAATTCCCCAGAATTTGACATTTGGTTCTCAGGCCACAAATCTGAGTGCAGTATAAACTACAAACGATCTTCACCAGCAATGGAGGTTGAAGCAGCAGAAAGACTTTGGAAAAGATCTAATGACTATAATTTCAGATATACTACTATTCTCTCTGACGGTGGACTCTAAAGCTTGGCAACACATTCAAAATTTGAACGTTTATGGGGACAATGTAACCATAAATAAAGAAGAATGGTATAAATCATGTCTCCAAAAGATTAGGAACTGCTTTGAGAAAAGTAGTAAAAGATTGTAGGGTAAAAAAAAATTACTTTGGGGGAATCAGCTATGGAAGTTTGAAAGATGCGACCATAATAAAGCTTCAAAAAATACTACAAAAACGCTATTTTTAAAAATAAAGATAATGTAAATGGAATGAAAAAGCAGTATACTTGCAACACTACATCATTGTGTTTCAACAGATGAAAAGCCCGACATTACAAGTGTCCCACAGGTACTAACAGTTGGTGTTTTTATAATAGAGCGTTGGCAAATGGCGAGACACCAGGACCTCATAAAGAAAATTTGAAAAACTCCTATAACAGAGACTGTACTAAAACACATTGCTCCTGTGTATCAAAGACTTGCTTCAGTTGAACTGTTGAATAGATGTTCTAAGTGCCTGACCCAGAATTCAAAACGAGAGTTTGAATGGACTTATCTGGACCAAATGTCCTAAGGTACGCAACGTATCTAAAAGAGCTGTAGAAACTGCGGTGGCTGCGGCTATTGGAGAATATAACTTTGGTAATACAGCTATAACTACTGTTATGACTACTGCTGGAATGACAATTGGGCATAAAAGTAATGTAATCATGAAAAGAAGAGATAAGAAGAAGAATCAGACAAGCAAAATTGAACAAAACAAAGTATTTTCAAGAGTACAGTAAAAAAACTGCGTATGATTTAAACATTATAGAGAACAAAAACTAAAAGAAGGAGAAGGTTTTTAACTTATGGAGCTGGGTGAATTTTAGGTGAGAAAGCAAGGATCCTAAGTAATATAAGTATGTTTATAGCTCATTTTACCACTGTTATAAGTAAAAAATAAACTTTAAACTCTATTATTCAGAATTTGTTATTTTCACTGTTTTCGCAGCTAGGTGCGGACATAACTCAAGTTAGGTTATAGCTAGAGCCATATTTTTTTTTTTTGAAGCTTATAAAATGGTCTGCAAACTGTAGCATTGGTTTTATAAAATAATGTATGAAAGAGTTTTTTATTTTGTTTCCTTTCGTAAAAATAAAGTTTTTCAACAATAAAATATATTTAAAAATTATAAACAATTAACAGTGTCATATCTGATCAAAACCCATGCTACACTTTGCAAACAATAGTATAATCTTAAAAAAAAAATAAATAAATAGGTTCTACCTATAACCTAACTTGAGATATATCTGCACCAATGAAATAAGTTTTTCCGCAATAAACCACCCCTACCCCTAAGGGGGGGTTGCAAAAATGTTAATGTATGGTATTAAAAGTTTTGTTTTTTGATGCTCTTTCAAACTGCATTAATAAAAAAATATTACCACTGCAAATAAAAAGTCATTTTTAGGTGGAGTTCCCCCTTAAAGAAAATTCTATTTTATAAGATAGTAAAAATTATATATTTTAATTATTAAAAAAAAATTTATTTGAATAAATTTAATTTAATTAATAGTGGTCTGGTAACATTTAGTCGGTTATAGTTCGAAACAAAGTTAAATCTTTTACTAAGCAGTCAGATATGTTTGATAGTTTTTTACATACCTAGACGGTGGCTTACCGCGTTTTAAAACTTGATTAAAATAGAGAAAGCGAGAAATACGTAGTAAAAAATTACTAAGCGATTTTAAAATTTACAGAGAAAGTATTATTTTTGCACTCTGACAATTTAGTTTTCTTTGCGATTCATGGTATAAAACACTTTTATAGAATATTCGTGGATTATACTCAAAAGGGGAGGATGACAACCAACTACCAATACTACGTACAGATTTGTTATGATACAATACGCTTATTGTTGTATTATACAATGGATAAATATACTTTGTGGAACCGCATGTTTTGTTCCAAGTGATAATACCAATTTTAAAGTGTCAAAATGAACTAAAACGGTAACTGCGTCTATTTGACTTTTAGTAGTCATGTGTTTGTTCAGGGCATGATATTATTATTTAATGTAGCTGAGGCCCATTCTGCAGTAGAGCCAATAGTCGCACGCCTAATTGAGACTGCCATTCCTTTTTTTCCAAAATTTTCTATTGTCCCTTCAGTTAAAATTCTATAAATAGTTTGGTATAAAAATTCAAATATCCCTTTTTATAAGAGCGACTCCATGAAAAAATTAGGTGTGTGCTACTTTAAAAAAATTATTTTAAATTGTTAGTTTTAGACTACAAACATAAAAACCAACTATTCGTAGATAATTTAAAGTTAAACATTCATTTCTCCTTACCATTTATTTTAACCAGGTACGGAACAATTTATTTTCTGATTTCCATAAAAATATAATATTTGTGTTATCAAAAATAAGCTTACCTGTCAATTAAAACTGTTACAAAAAAGTACATAAACGTTTATAATATATAATCTAAACAGTTTCCAAATCATTAGTGATGGTAATCGCTGTTGTCTTCTCAATCTAGCCATCTTGCAATAGGGACACAGACGATTCTACCATCACAGGACCGAGGTGGACAGAGGTGTTATCATTAATTTTATAATGCGATAACATAAACATATTTGTGAAAAATTAGCAAATTTCAAAAAGACATTATTATTTAAAGGTTCGAATTGCCGTAATGTCCTAAAGTAAATAAAGTTCTCAACATTTAATAATCAATTTTACTGAAAGCAGCATGCAAATATGGAATTTGTTTTTAAATCATAAAATTACCGGTATCTTAGTTGACCAGACATATTTACATTATTGCGAAAAAACTGTGTTTTACAACAGTATTAAGCTATTAGGCATAGAGTGACAATTGAATCAAAATTATAATGTTTTTTTATGAATAATTGGTAAGATTTACATCATAATTCAAGAACAATTTTTATTTCATTAACAAATGTACAAACATGGTATCGAAGTAAAAATATTTTCTTTAATAAGGCGTAAGTACTTCAATATCCATTTTTTTATTATGCACAATGTTTTGGCACACTGTACAGGCATAATACAAAGAAAATGATATTTAATATTAGCAACATAGAACATAGATCACAAAAGGACGATACCCCTGATGAATTAACATGTGTTTTTATAGTTTGTAATCGAAATATAGGCAGTTAATATATTTTGTTGATGCTGATTGTCTGAAAAAAATATAAAGTAGCAAGGGGTAAGAATGTTCGTAGGCTAATACACTTGCCTTTGATGTAGTTACATCGATTACTATAGGATGGAAGTTTCATAAAAGTAATTTGGGAACAACATTCTACTATAATTTTTCTATCTTGCACGTAATAATATATTATCTGTTCATTCAATAAATGTACGTTACTGTTTATATCGACACTAGTTATAAATTTCTGAAACATTCTTCAAAAATATACCTAAGTGGAATTTAAATTAAATTTTGATTCTATTTAATAAGTAAATGTCAATTTTCACACTGGTAATCTTATTTAATAATTTTTGACGCTACTCTCACGAAAAGGTACACAACATTTGAGTCATCAGCTTTATACCACTGCTTATCCCTCCATGCAATAATACATTGGTTTTAAAGCATAACAAAATAAAATTAGTTTATTAGGGTATGGTTGTAGTTCAAATATCTGATTTATAAATTTATAATAAAAATTCTTTCTTTAATAATGAAATTATTTTTATAATTATAATAAACAGGATGAAAACCACCTAATTTTAACATATTCCCTACAAATAAAACTGATTTTGATTTTAATCTTTTTTTAATACTTGTATAAAAAATATTCAAAATAAATAAGAATGATTAAAGTTTTGTAATTATATCAGTGAGATAGTATAAACGGTTGGAGTACACTTGAAAGGTAAAAGACTAAAGTTAATTACTTCAATATTTGAAATGCTCGTCAACGCTAATTTTATAATTCCACCACAAGTCCTCACAGAGTGATATTTACTTAGATTAAAATCGTCATTAAAACACATGAATAATAGGTAAATACTGGGCACATTAAACAAGCACTCGTGTCATTAGCAAGTCGATTTGACACAAAATTGTGATACTTGTGTCCACACAATGGCTTGCTTATAGTACTAAGTGTACTTAAATTTATCATTAACTCACTATATGGTTATTTGAAATTTCAAAATAATCACAACCATGTTATTAGAAGTATAATTAATTAAGATAATTCATTGAGTTGAGATCGTGTGTATATTAAGTCGAGTTCTGGCAGTTATCGACAATATGTTAACATTTATTTCAAACACCATATTTAGTATAGAGGATAAAATAGGGGTATACTGTTTTTTATTCATTGTTGTGTAGGAACCATCCCAGATTAATGATATATTAATAGGCCAAATATAGCCTATAGCTTTTAATTAATAAACATTTCATATTTTCTAATGAAAATTATAATGTTTTATTCCAAATTTGAATTTAAAATAAGTTTCATCTGTTTGTAAAACAAATAAATATTTATCTAATGTAACGCATTTGTGGACTAGTATTTAGGTACATAACAAAAAAACTCGACTTGTAAGCAACTTCTCAATAATTTGTATTAAAAAAATCATGGATTTATAGTTAAATTCATTAGATGGAGCGATTTTCGATTGAAACCAAAGGTAATTCATGTTAAGATTTTAATTTCTTACTGTCCTATCAAATCATAAACATATCCTGTATTGCTACCTGTTTCGATGGTTCTCTCATTTAATAATCCAATATAAATATTTACGTGATTTAGGAATTTTTTCCAGGTATATATATATATGTATAAGATGCTAAATTTTTCATATATTTTTTTATTCAATTGTACCCACCATAATATGAAGCGGTGAGATTAAAAAGGAAAACATTCCAGGTTTTTTTGACAAATTGAGTTGAAATAGCCATTTTGTTTTTCAGACCTTAAATGCTTCTAATGAGATAAATAAAGAAAACATTCCTTTATATTTAGTAGCCATGGCAACACCATTTGATTCTAGACTGAGATTAAGAAAGAAAACATTCCAGGAATGTTTTCCTTTTTAACCTCAGTGAGGAGTATGTTCGTTGTTTGGCCAGTAGAGTGCATTGTGTGTAATATTGGTTTATTATTGGATCTAATTACACTAACCTGTAAGTAGTTAAAGTTGTAAGGTTATGAGAGTATTTAACACTATTTATTTTCAGTAATTGTGCTATTACCCCTGTAAGTTAAGTGAGTTCTAATCATTTTTATGATCAAAAACTATGTCTGAAGCATCAGAAAAATGAAGAAAGCCCTGCTAAGAAAAGGAGAGGCGTAGGAAATGCTGTAAGTAAAATGAAAGTTGCTAGGCTGAAAGGAGAAGAGTTTGTAACAACTTCTGGAGTATTAGTTTGAACAAAAGACTAGCTACAGGTCCTGAATGAGACTGTAGGAACAAATGTACCTCTAATTTTACTGAGGAACAAAAACTTAAAATAGTTTAGTACGGTTTACAGTGGTAGGCCTAAGAATGAACGGGACACTTATTTGATAGGTTTGATTGACCGCTGTGATGTTCAAAGGCACAGATCTATTAGTTCACATTCAAAACAGCTTTCCTAAACTTTTAAATATAACACCGTAGTTGATGGTAAAAAGTTTGAAGTGTGCCGTAAGGCTTACTTAAGCTTACATGCAGTAACTAGCAAGGTTGTTTTTTCGTTTGACATCTATTTTAACCAAAGGAGAGCAGCCTATGGATATGAGAGGTAGACATGGTAATCATTCAAAAATTCCAAATGAAGTTTTAATTAAGTTGGAATGAGCATATCGAATCATATCCAAAAAAAACCTACTCATTACTCATCCATCGAAGTAACTTACCTAGAGGCTGGCCTTACATGCAAAATTATGCATGATATGTTCATTGAAAAACATCCTGATCTTAGCAAAACAATTAAATATGAATACTTCCTTAATTACGACAAAAAAAAAATGGATAACCGATTCGGTAGGCCACAAGTTTGATGTGTGTGTTCTACATGCGAAAATCTTAATACTCAAAAAGTTAAATCCAACAAATCTGACCTGATAAGTGCAAATGAAAACATCTGCAGTGGAGTTAAATGATCCATAAAAGGAGAGCATGTAAATTTTACCAAAAAGATTGAAGGATATCACTGAAATTTGCAAAAATAGGGATGATGTCATCAGTGAGCAAGTGTGTTATGATTTTTATGCAAAACCTCCCTATACCTTGCATGTCCTGTGCAGGAGTATGTTTTATCTCCGAAAATTTATGGCAAGTATGTGTTTTGTGTCCACAGCTCTATAGTGATCACAAGGCTACGAATGTATACAATACCATGAAGGAGTTTTGCAAAAAAAAGGTGCTAACGATGTGTGGTTCTCTTATTGAATGACTACATCAAAAACAGTGTTAATTTGAACAAGTACAAAACTCTTTATGTTTTTAAGTGATGCATGCCCAGGGCAAAATCGTAATACCAAACAATGTGTTTAGGTTATTTATTATAACATTAACTACCTTTATGAAGCGGTTTTCATGAAATTCAAGTTTTTTTTCCCAACTAGAGGGCAACATCAGTTTTTTATACCTTGTGAACCGGGATTTTTGGGGGTCATCAAGAGGGTAATCTTCGTCGCCATGACAGAGTTTAATTCCCCTGAGCAGATGCAACAAAATGATACAAAGTGCAAAAAAGAAAAAAACTGGAGCCTAAGTTTCATAGTAAAAAGTCTGTCTAAAAATCATGACATACTTGATTGTTTAACCAGTGGTGGTACCTGAATATTTCAAAAAAAACCCTGTCCAAAGTGTAAGAACGTAAAGGAACCTTTTCAAAGTCAGTACATGACAGCCATCTTACTTTTTTCTCTGCAGCAAAAACGGGGATACGTGACTGCACCGTCGATTCATTTGATGGATTGAACAGTGATCAGTATTTTCAAACTTTACAAAGGTGGTGAAGGTTTAACCTATCCTATCCAAGTGAAGAGAGCCCTATAAATGGAAAAGTTCCAATTAAGGTAGCTAAACTTAATGATGTATCTAAAAGAATACATTATGTGCCAGATCAATATAGACTTTTTTATGAGAACATATTGGAGTGGCCTTCAACTACTGATAACCAAGAAGACGGTGATGACTAAAAATACCTACTGAAAATCCAAGCTAAAAGCAACATTTTACATTGTAACTCCTTTGTTTCTAAGTAATTATTGCAATTTCATATTTTGAGACAATTAAAACTATTTGATTTGTATAAAAGCTGAGGGTTTTAATAGTTTTTTCCACCTTCTTCCTGTGTTGAGATAAAAAAGGAAAATATTCCATCAGTTTTATTTGTCTCTCAGGATAAAACTATTGGTTATATTAAAAAAGTATGTACACAAAAATATTACCTTAAATGTAATAGACAAATTTGTAATTGTTCATTTTACTCTTTAATGCTAAGCTAAGGTTGTTATGGAGTTTTTATTGTTTCCTGTAAAATTAGGGTTACTGGAATGTTTTTCCTTTTTAATCTCACCGCTTCAATTATTGATAGCAAAATTTTACCTCATTAGTACTTCAAAGAATTATTTAACTATAATAATAAGCATTGATTAAATGATCTATAACCTAATTGTTTTAAAACGTATTTCATAACATGCTTATAGTAACATTGGAATGTTAAACGCAAATGAAGAAGACTGAAATACCAGTATGACTTACTTAATGTATAATTATTTGCTTAAAACCCAATTGTATTTTTATTGCCATAAATTACAAATTACAAGGAAATTAAATAAATTGGAAATTTCGTAGAGTAGTTTATGATCAGGTAGTTTCCTTGTCACTCAGTATTATAAGTTAAAAGTATGTATAGAATAATGTAAAGAATGTATAGCTAACAAACGTGTTCTGTGTACACTCGAGTTTGAGCTCTGGACAACTCGAGACTTAAACCAAAAAACATTATCCTTTGTGTAACTTCTCTCTTGTGACATTTCAAACAGTTTAAATCTGTTGAAAAGATGAAAAATTTATTCTTGGAAATTTACTCAATGTAGTCCTTATATAGTGTGTCCGTATTTTATATGTTCTTTACAGTGTATATAAATATTTATAGTTTTTAGACATACATTATAAATTTTTCTAATATTTTTAAATTATAGTGACATATTATTAATCAAAACTTTAAATACATTTTCTTAAAAATAATGTTTATTGGCGTTGTAAATTACCTAATGTGTGATTGAAAGAAAAGAATATGACCTAAACAGTAAAATGTAACTTTTGAGATATAATATAACGTTAATACAATCATTTGTAAAAATAGTTTTAAGTAATTTTGTGAATCATTATTTGTAGGTGATATTTAATAATATCAATTTATTTAAATTTAAATTTAATTTTTATATATTATAATTTCTCCGAAACATTACATACTTTAAGCAAGTAAAAATATTTTTTTTAATTACCTATTAACTCCCGAATAACTATTTGAAACTAATTGCTTACAACATTTCCTAAAACGGATTTTTGTTTAAAATAATGTGAGTATAAATATTTTTATTGTTTTTTATTGAAAGTTATACTTTAGCAGTGATGGAAATATGTAACCGAATATTATTGTTTCCTAGTTTTCTCGCTTTTTTGCTTTACTATTTTAACAATATTTAGCAGAATGATGTTTGCGGAAATATATAATTACGTATAGTGAGGGTTTTATGGATTTTTTTACCTATGGAATCCAAATACTGATTGCATATAGGTTCTAAGAATTACTAATACTAACACACAAAAATGTGTAACGTATTTTAGTAGTTTTATTTATAATTACATAATTTTTCCACCCAAATTATTTTGAATGTAGGATTTTGCGAACTTCAATATGATAAAAGTTCTTGAATGGCTCTTCTTTTATTTATTAGTTATGTAAACCATCGGGATTAACGAACCATTTACCGAAAGTACGTAAATTTAGTACAATAAAATATGTATTTTTTGTAAATGTGTTTTAGGACAATATTATTACTTACTTATTAGTACTTCAAATAATTATTTAACTATAATAATAAGCATTGATTAAATGATCTATAACCTAATTGTTTTAAAACGTATTTCATAACATGCTTATAGTAACATTGGAATGTTTAAACGCAAATGAAGAAGACTGAAATACCAGTATGACTTACTTAATGTATAATTATTTGCTTAAAACCCAATTGTATTTTTATTGCCATAGAAAATTACAAATTACAAGGAAATTAAATAAATGGGAAATTTCGTAGAGTAGTTTATGATCAGGTAGTTTCCTTGTCACTCATTATTATAAGTTAAAAGTATGTATAGAATAATGTAAAGAATGTATAGCTAACAAACGTGTTCTGTGTACACTCGAGTTTGAGCTCTGGACAACTCGAGACTTAAACCAAAAACATTATCCTTTGTGTAACTTCTCTCTTGTGACATTTCAAAACAGTTAAATCTGTTGAAAAGGATGAAAAATTTATTCTCTGGAAATTTACTCAATGTAGTCCTTACATAGTGTGTCGTATTTTATATGTTCTTACAGTGTATATAAATATTTATAGTTTTTAGACATACATTATAAATTTTTCTAATATTTTTAAATTATAGTGACATATTATTAATCATAAACTTTAAATACATTTTCTTCAAAATAATGTTTATTGGCGTTGTAAATTACCTAATGTGTGATTGAAAGAAAAGAATATGACCTAAACAGTAAAATGTAAACTTTTGAGATATAATATAACGTGTTAATACAATCATTTGTAAAAATAGTTTTAAGTAATTTTGTGAATCATTATTTGTAGTGATATTTAATAATATCAATTTATTTTAATTTAAATTTAATTTTTATATATTATAATTTCTCCGAAACATTACATACTTTAAGCAAGTAAAAATATTTTTTTTAATTACCTATTACTCCCGAATAACTATTTGAAATAATTGCTTACAACATTTCCTAAACGATTTTTTAAAATAATGTGAGAATAAATATTTTATTGTTTTTTTATTGAAAGTTATACTTTAGCAGTGATGGAAATATGTAACCGAATATTATTGTTTCCTAGTTTTCTCGCTTTTTGCTTTACTATTTTAACAATATTTAGCAGAATGATGTTTTGCGGAAATATATAATTACGTATAGTGAGGGTTTTATGGATTTTTTACCTATGGGAATCCAAATACTGATTGCATATAGGTTCTAAGAATTACTAATACTAACTCACAAAAATGTGTAACGTATTTTAGTAGTTTTTTATTTATAATTACATAATTTTTCCCACCCAAATTATTTTTTGAATGTAGGATTTTGCGAACTTCAATATGATAAAAGTTCTTGAATGGCTCTTCTTTATTTATTAGTTATGTAAACATCGGGATTAACGAACCATTTACCGAAAGTACGTAAATTTAGTACAATAAAAATATGTATTTTTAAATGTGTTTTAGGACAATATTATTACTTACTTATTAGTACTTCAAAGAATTATTTAACTATAATAATAAGCATTGATTAAATGATCTATAACCTAATTGTTTTAAAACGTATTTCATAACATGCTTATAGTAACATGAATGTTAAACGCAAATGAAGAAGACTGAAATACCAGTATGACTTACTTAATGTATAATTAATTTGCTTAAAACCCAATTGTATTTTTATTGCCATAAATTACAAATTACAAGGAAATTAAATAAATTGGAAATTTCGTAGAGTAGTTTATGATCAGGTAGTTTCCTTGTCACTCATTATTATAAGTTAAAAAGTATGTATAGAATAATGTAAAGAATGTATAGCTAACAACGTGTTCTGTGTACACTCGAGTTTTGAGCTCTGGACAACTCGAGACTTAAACCAAAAACATTATCCTTTGTTACTTCTCTCTTGTGACATTTCAAACAGTTAAATCTGTTGAAAAGATGAAAAATTTATTCTTGGAAATTACTCAATGTAGTCCTTACATAGTGTGTCGTATTTTATATGTTCTTACAAGTGTATATAAATATTTATATTTTTAGACATACATTATAAATTTTTCTAAATTTTTAAATTATAGTGACATATTATTAATCAAAACTGTAAATACATTTCTTCAAAATAATGTTTATTGGCGTTGTAAATTACCTAATGTGTGATTGAAAGAAAAGAATATGACCTAAACAGTAAAATGTAACTTTTGAGATATAATATAACGTTAATACAATCATTTGTAAAAATAGTTTTAAGTAATTTTGTGAATCATTATTTGTAGTGATATTTAATAATATCAAATTTATTTTAATTTAAATTTAAGTTTTATATATTATAATTTCTCCGAAACATTACATACTTTAAGCAAGTAAAAAATATTTTTTTTAATTACCTATTACTTTTCCCGAATAACTATTTGAAATAATTGCTTACAACATTTCCTAAAACGATTTTTAAATAATGTGAGAATAAATATTGTTATTGTTTTTTATTGAAAGTTATACTTTAGCAGTGATGGAAATATGTAACCGAATATTATTGTTTCCTAGTTTCTCGCTTTTTTTTGCTTACTATTTTAACAATATTTAGCAGAATGATGTTTTGCGGAAATATATAATTACGTATAGTGAGGGTTTATGGATTTTTTACCTATGGAATCCAAATACTGATTGCATATAGGTTCTAAGAATGACTATACTAACACCACAAAAATTGTAACGTATTTTAGTAGTTTTATTTATAATTACATAATTTTTCACCCAAATTATTTTGAATGTAGGATTTTGCGAACTTCAATATGATAAAAGTTCTTGAATGGCTCTTCTTTATTTATTAGTTATGTAAAACCATCGGATTAACGAACCATTTACCGAAAGTACGTAAATTTAGTACAATATAAATATGTATTTTTTGTAAATGTGTTTTAGGACAATATTATTACTTACTTATTAGTACTTCAAAGAATTATTTAACTATAATAATAAGCATTGATTAAATGATCTATAACCTAATTGTTTTAAAACGTATTTCATAACATGCTTATAGTAACATTGGAATGTTAAACGCAAATGAAGAAGACTGAAATACCAGTATGACTTACTTAATGTATAATTATTTGCTTAAAACCCAATTGTATTTTTATTGCCATAAATTACAAATTACAAGGAAATTAAATAAATTGGAAATTTCGTAGAGTAGTTTATGATCAGGTAGTTTCCTTGTCACTCATTATTATAAGTTAAAAGTATGTATAGAATAATGTAAAGAATGTATAGCTAACAAACGCGTTGTTCTGTGTACACTCGAGTTTGAGCTCTGGACAACTCGAGACTTAAACCAAAAACATTATCCTTTGTGTAACTTTCTCTCTTGTGACATTTCAAACAGTTAAATCTGTTGAAAAGATGAAAAATTTATTCTTGGAAATTTACTCAATGTAGTCCTTACATAGTGTGTCGTATTTTATATGTTCTTACAGTGTATATTAAATATTTATAGTTTTTAGACATACATTATAAATTTTTCTAATATTTTTAAATTATAGTGACATATTATTAATCAAAACTTTAAATACATTTTCTTCAAAATAATGTTTATTGGCGTTGTAAATTACCTAATGTGTGATTGAAAGAAAAGAATATGACCTAAACAGTAAAATGTAACTTTTGAGATATAATATAACGTTAATACAATCATTTGTAAAAATAGTTTTTAAGTAAATTTTGTGAATCATTATTTGTAGTGATATTTTAATAATATCAATTTATTTTAATTTAAATTTAATTTTTATATATTATAATTTCTCCGAAACATTACATACTTTAAAGCAAGTAAAAATATTTTTTTTTAATTACCTATTATTCCCGAATAACTATTTGAAATAATTCTTACAACATTTCCTAAAACGATTTTTTAAAATAATGTGAGAATAAATATTTTATTGTTTTTTATTGAAAGTTATACTTTAGCAGTGATGGAAATATGTAACCGAATATTTATTGTTTCCTAGTTTTCTCGCTTTTTGCTTTACTATTTTAACAATATTTAGCAGAATGATGTTTTGCGGAAAATATAATAATTACGTATAGTGAGGGTTTTATGGATTTTTTACTATGGAATCCAAATACTGATTGCATATAGGTTCTAAGAATTACTAATACTAACACACAAAAATGTGTAACGTATTTTAGTAGTTTTATTTATAATTACATAATTTTTCCACCCAAATTATTTTTGAATGTAGGATTTTGCGAACTTCAATATGATAAAAGTTCTTGAATGGCTCTTCTTTATTTATTAGTTATGTAAACCATTGGGAGTAACGAACCATTTATCGAAAGTATGTAAATTTAGTACAATAAAAATATGTATTTTTTGTAAATGTGTTTTTAGGACCAATATTATTACTTAACCCGTTAAAACGGAAAAAAAAAAAAAAAAAAGTATGTAATCTTAATAAAGTTATAATTATTTTAACAAATTAATACTGCTCGCTGCGATATTGTTGATAAAATCAGATGCAGGATAAAAGGAGGTGACCATAAACACCAAACCTGACTGTAAATTGTGCAGTTTGTGCAGATGGAAGTCAGGAAGGTTTAAATCTATGCTGAGTGGCAGTCTCCACATTGTCTCCCTGACTATAATACGAGGTTCTGGAATATTGCAATGGCTCTCCAAACTACCCTCACACACCCTTCACACCTGAAATTATGTTGCTTAAATGTAATCATTATCTTGAAAACGTAATATAAGTTATTTGTTGCATTATTTCTATCTGTAAAAAACTGTAACCAATATATATATATATATATATTATATATAGAGCGTTAAATACTTAAGATACACCAGACTCCATATATCATTAATTGTAAATGTTTGAATAATATAATGGATCAACATGCATATCACATGTAAAAACACCTTATTAGTATATTATACAAGATATATCACGTTATATTGATATAACTTTGTAATAAAAATATGTTATCAATATAAATAATAAAACAAAACATTATACTGGAACGTTAAAATATTATTATTTATGAGGCATTTATTACAGGATAATATAAATGGTCAAATACTTGATTAAAAATAATAATGTACGTTGATAAATGATAAACACAATCCTCCAGATCTTTTAGTCCGGTAATGATTTATTTACGCAATTACCATGTATTGTTTGAGGAGACGTTTTAGAAAAATGATAAGACAAATTATTTTTATATGATAATTTTATTTATAAACAAAATTTTTTGAAATATTAATTATTCACGTGAATTAAAACAACTCACCGGGTAAATCAAAAGCGCTTTTCTTAATTTGTTTGGATGTATTTATATGAACAATTCAAAACAAAATAATGAAAGTTTCAATGTTAGTTTTTGCTTTACTATACAACTTACCTCTTACGGCGCCATGTTGCGATTTAGCGAATCATACCACAATTTAATTTTATTTAGGATTTTAGATGGTTTAAATATCGCTTTAAATCCCTTTGTTACGTTTTTTTGCAACATACTGGTGGTAAATTTTGTGGCAAAACATTGGCATACAACTGAACCTACAGGTTAGTCCAGAGGGCCAGGCCATCTTGTTGTTGTGATTCTTGGATTTTTACATGCCTCTGCAATTCCAACAGATTTAGAGAAGCCCATACCTCCCAAAAAAAAGGTAAGTTTAGCTAAATAAAAAAAATACTAGGTTTGTTGAAGAATTTCATTTATTTAAGTTATATTAATTGATTACATAAGGTTTTTTTTCACAAATTTTCATAGTTTTACAGCTCGAAAACCGTTTGAGTCTTTATTGCAACATTGGGCCATAACCTATAAATACTCTCGATTCCGCATTGTTGTCTTTTAATGCAACAGTGGGCCAAAACCTGAAAACCTGTTTAGTATATTATTTTTGCAACATTGGGCCATAATGGCTGGGTATAAAACTTAGTTATCAAGGTACATATTTGTTCTCCCAAATAAGGCATGATTCCATTACAAAAGAGTCTCGGAAGATTTTATGCTATTGTAAAACTACAAAACCTTATATTTGTAAATTAGAGATGAATCGATCAAGGAGGGATCCCTCGTCCTGCCGTTGTTTATCTCACGATGTGAAGAAAATAGAGGAATGCTGTAATTGCCTGCCACAAACTGATTCGAGTGACGATGATAGTGCCAGGGACGACAGTGACGCCGACCCAGAATTACGACCCAGACCTTGCCCACACAAACCGACTGGAAAGATTTATGCAATCTAAATACAATAATGGTAAGCACAGCTCATTGACAGTTATTGGTGATACTTATTTAACTTTGTGTATGTAAATGTAATATTATAATGATCTAACTCAATTGTGTTTTGTCCCTTTAGACGGAAGAAATGAAAACTCCGAAGAAGACAACTTTAGCAGAAATTCGAAATGAAACCTCAAGTCAAGCAGAAGAGGAAGAACCGTCTACTTCTAAACGCAGGCACCAAAGGAAAACCAACAAAGATAAGCCTCCTCACCCCACTTTTGGACAAAATTTTTGTGGATGCTGCCGAAAGTGTAAGAGAGCCTGTTATCTGGAAAGGAACACAACTTCCTGAAAGTACTGTGCGTGCCCTCTCCTCATAGAAATACTTTGAAAGAATTTTTTGACAACTCAATTCTTGATAGAATTGTAGATCAGGTCATATTTATTTGCAATTCAAAAAAATCCTAAACAAGGCCATTGAACCTTGACCAGGAAATGTAACTCCAAACAATAATTCATTGGGGTATTTGTTTTGCAATGTCAATGTTTGGCCTTCCCAGGGCAAGGAAAGTATTGGGCAGAGTTTGACCAAGAGTCCCAAAAGTTAGCAGATGTTATGGGGTCGAAATCGTTGGATTGAATACAAAAAATAACTTGCATTTGAATGACAACACGAACTCTACAATCCAAATGATCCTGAGCGTGACAGACCTTTACAAATATTCTCCCCATGGTTGATCATTTAAAAAAAGGAAAAATTCTAAATGATATTCCAAGGAACAGCCAACTCTCTGTGTTGATGAACAGATTGTGCCTTATAAGGGGAACTCAAAACTTCGACAATACAATCCAAAAAAAACCTAAAAATTGGGGTTTATAAAATCTTTGCTTTGTGTGATAACCAAAAGGACTTGTATTATAACTTTGAAATTTACTGTGGGAAAATTCAGCCAGTTCCTGGTTTTCCTGATCTTGTGGGCGAGCTCAAATATAGTTCTGTAAATGGCCAACAACCATTCCAAGGGAGAAAGATTACCTACTTTTCTTTGACAACGGTTTTCTTCATTGCCACTGTTTTTTGGGAACTTTCTAAAGCTAGGCATTGGTGGATTATACTACCATACGGACTGGTCGGTTTCCGGGAGGATTAAACCTTTCCCAAAAATAAAGAAATGCAAAGCACACGAAAG
>NW_025784447.1:0-25639 GCF_021130785.1 Homalodisca vitripennis
GGTTTTCCCAACGTTCTGAACAGGAAAAACTTATATTTTCGTATTAAACGTACTAATTTCAACACTAAGAGAAATAATAAAAAACTGTCTATTTTAAAATCACAAATGTTTTTATGCACCACAGTATCTCAGATTTAATGAAAAAACCTCATAGAACAAGGCTAAAATAATGAATACTAGACTTCTATTTGGAATTTAGGACTGATATAATAATATTAATTTTAGTTTTCGTTGAAGAATATTGTTAAAAGGTCGTACTGTAGGCTATTTATTTTATTGCATTGAGAAGTTTAGAAAGCAACAATAACATATATTATAGGTGTTGCCCTAAGTATGATTGATAAACTTTTACTTTTTTAAAATTTCCGATAAAAGTGTAAAGAACAACGAAATTACAGCCTATAAACTGTTATTTTGTTTGTAGCCCAACTGAACAAACTGTGTGTTTCTAGAACGTGCACATACTTGAAATTAATTATTGGTATTATTATAATTATTAGTTTAGTTATATTTTACTTCTTTATAACTTTTTAAACCCCAACATTTTTTTTTAAACTGGGTTATTCCTTCTAAATTCTAGTTGTGAAGATTTCATTTAATTTGAAGGATGAAGTATAATTGTAAAACACAACAGTTACGATTTTGAAAGGGTTTTTCCAGGAATTTCACTTCAATCAAGCTTCAAACTGGCACTTCCCCAAAACACTGGCACTGACTCAAAGTTACTTGTATACTTTTGAAGTTTGTAGATCATATTCGCATGCTAATCGATAGGAGAAAATTAAATTGCCACCAAGCACAGAAGGCTTCCTAAGATATCTTGGTTTTTAGAACGATTAGTCATTTAGAGAAGGTTGCATGGCGTTGTCTCTGATATAATAATAATTTATAATCGGTTACTGACAGAAGAACATACATTCTCGGTATAACGGGTTCTAGGCGGCAATGTGTTGACGCCACCTAGGGAAATACCATACTAATTTTTAACATTTCCCTTCAATTGCATTTAAAAAAAATTGTAATGATTAGTTTTTAAATTCAATACCATATGGGTAATAAAACTCTAATAAATATTCACCGACACCTGTATGTTTTGATGTTTAAGTGTTGGGTTAGTATTTTTTTTCTCGATATAAATCGGGTTATTTTTTATAAGAATTTCTTATATAAACATTTTTGAAGTATACGGGGAGGGTGTTCCTTATCAGTACTATTGCTAAATATAACGTGAGATTTTTCTAAATTACTGGGTCCTTGATCCTAATGTTATCATCAAGTTTACTTTTTGGTTTGAACATTTCCTAAAATAAGAAATAAAGAAATAATATGGTAATCAGATACTGCTGACAACTAGTTTTAAAAAATTTAAGTTTAAAAAATATTAAGAGGTTTTTAGCTAAACAGGCAATTTTCCCTGTATCTATGCGCGAGTCTCTTCTTCCGCCTGTCTTAAGTTTAACAACATTTTACAAAATGTGTATCTAAGTTACTGGAAACAGAAATGACCTTCTTATTCTATAAAATCAATCCAAACTAAAACCCTTTTTGGGTTTTTAATGCATTGTCAAGCTTATGGGCCAAAGTCTTCATTAGAAGGCATTTTAGTATTTTTGTATTTTTAATAAATATTTTGGAGTTCGTACACAAATAATATTACATAATACGATACTTGAAGAGTTATTGACGAAGCTAATTGTTACGAATATTACGTTATGGCAATGAATGTAAAATATAAAGGGCACTAGCACTATCATTGTTTGAACAACATTATTTTTTAGACCCACAGAACATTTAATTAGCTTAATTTTGTTGGGATTGTAGTTTATTTTTTATTTATTCAGTTTCTGGGGCGCAGACACTGATATTATCGTGCACTTGCCTTTTCTGATTCTAGAATGTCCACGCAATGTCCCCTTCCTATATTAACGTTGGGCTAAAAAATTTTACAATACTATCATCCAATGGATACGCAGCACTAAGTGATCCAAATTTATATTTTCATTTTTTTCCTTTTAATTTTTTAAACCGATTATAATTTTTAAAAAAACTCGAATGTAAGCATAGACATTCATGGAATTTTGGGTTGTATAAGAAGCACAAAATTTTATTTATACTAACAAAATAATTTATGGGGTTTAATTTACTATTTAAAAAATTTTGAAAATGAAAAAATTTGCCTGGGAGCACATTTTGGTGAAAAATAATTTTTATTAAAAATATTAGAAATTTTTACATCAAAAACCTGTGATATGTTTGACCAAATCCTTTAAAAAATTTTGTTATTTTCTCTTATCAATATTATTGGAGAATAGGCAGATCACAGGTCTCTTCTGAATCATGAAAGCTCGAGTGACCGCAGTAAAGCGCCAGCATTGACAAGTCCCGTTATCTTTGTCTAGTGATTAAGCTGTTAAACTCGGATAATAATACTGATAAAGCCTTAAAACTGCAGTTATCAGTTTACATCGTTAGTTTTCTTAAAATAGATTATGAAAATTATTGGATATCAGGTATAAAAACTAATCGTATATTAAAAGGTTTGGGTTTCATCGGCATTTAAACGTAATAAAACAAAGAGAACACACCGCATTCATATGTAGCCATCTTATGTTTCGATCAAATGAAAGATTTGTTTCAGATGGTGTGTGGATTAATTTAAATGCTGAATAGTTTTTAAAAGGTTAATGGCTTTTATACAATTCTTGCTTGAGAGAATTGAATTAAAATATTTATTATTAGTTTAGGGCGAATTTTCCCCTTATTAGAAATGGTTATAATGGGTAAAACGTGGATTTAAAAACAAACAAGAACGTTTGCTATTGTGTAAATATTATACCCGTAACGCTGAGGCTATTCGAAAAACAGAACCTGTTTTATGTAGACTGTTTATATTTTCATAGGAAGACATTTCTTTATTTTTAATCTCATGATTCTAACTCTGGGGTAAATTGATGTTTAAATTTTTTGGTACTTGTGGGTAAGTCAATGTCTTTAAATTTATAGCTAGGTTTTGGATTAATTTCGAAGACATATAAAAATATCCGCCTTGGCTTACTTCCTAAATTTATATAGACTAGACATTGTTATAAGAACTAATAAACAAACACGGACGCTAAAAAGTAATTAATAACCTAAATCAACAATTGTTCTGTTCATAGGAACAAAATCCCACGTTTCCAATCAAAATTCCACACGAATCCATCACCACCACGTCCATGAACATCCCGACCCGATATTCTACACCACATAACTACGAGCACATGACCACCACCACCGACCAAACCATCACGACCCGATCACCACGAGGGGAAGCTGCACCACGACTACCACGAGGACTACCATGACGACCACTAATGATCACGATAACCTAGTCACAACGGGGTGAGTGTTTAATTACGGCTCAACCCAAATTAGATATAAGAACCCCATTAGTTCGTTTGAAGTTTTTTTACGATGTAAGGGGATTTTGATGAAACAGGATTTTTTCCGAACACTTACCATCGATCAGTGGTACAATACAATCAATTGAACAATTGTATTGTATCACTGAACGATGGCAAACTTCCGGTTATTCTTGGGATAAAAAAAAAGAAAGAAAGAAAGAAACACATCTTATTGAGGCGAAAATTAGAGACCACATGTGTCCTTTTTCTTACATTTAAAACCTCCTTCAAAAATTAATCTTAATAATGTAAAATTTAAAGGGCTAAAATTTAACTATAGCTTACACTTACAGTAAAATTTCCATTCACTTCTCCATTTCACACAGTCACAATTTCAAATATAGCCCCGCCGCCCGCCACGATCATCCGGTCCCCAGTATTTTCGTCTCAGCTCCGCCACAAACCGTTTACGGACTCTCAAAATGTATGACAGGATCTGGCATGGAGTTCCATAAATCTACAGCGTAACGGTGAAGGATCGGTTTTTATAGGTTTTGGGTTTCATGTGTATTGGAATTCTGAGACTTCGTGCACCAGAACCCCCGAGTTTCTTCTGCGCCACTCCCCGCCAAAAACATGAAAGTTTTCAGATAAATAGTTTTGGGTGAATCCCGTATTACTAATAGAGTTGCAACAATGACAAAAATTCAAATCGATCTTAAATCACTAATTTTAGAATTGAATGATTGAATAAAATAGGTGTAACAATGATCCCTACGACGTAAATCAAACAGAAAGCGAATGCAGCGAATGGATTGTATAGTTTTACCGGGTGGTTGGGGATGGAAAATTTTCGGCCATCCGGTTTACAAGATATCTAAATACCACAAGTCACAGGCACCAAAAATACCCCAAAACACCATCTAAGCGTCCAAAATTTCTGTAAAGAAAATCACTGTGCGCGATTTTCGAAAATCACACGCTTTCAACACTTATAAGCACAATCATCTTAACATTTTATAAGTTAACTATAAAAAGTAAACTAAACACAATGCTTATAAGAGTAACCAAAAACAATAATCGGTTTTATTTCATCATCGATCATAGTCTAACATAACATAAATGTTCTCGCAAGCATATCTACCTAAGGAAGTACATAGAAAAGATTGAAAAGAAACGAGAAAAATAATGGCTCTCAAAAAAGTATATTCAGACGTGCCGAAAGATTGCGAATATTAGTGCTACTGATAAGGCATAAAATTAAATTATACTAATTTCATATGTTAAACTAGTTTTGAATATTAATATTAATAATCATTATTTTTTTCTTTTATGTATTCTTTTTAGTATGGTTTTTTCTTTCACAAATGGTTTGGGTTTTAATAATATTCTTTTTATCGTACATATCCAATTTATTTCTTTGCTGGTTTCTGTAATGGCAATTTAAATCTCAATCTCTTTAAACATAAAATTCATTATTACAAAGAAAGTTTTATATCTGAGGCACTTTTTACGTGCTTTAGAAAGTAATTTATATTATACTGGGCTGCGAGTTTTTTGTACGAGTGTTATTTTTATATCTCTCACTACTGATGAAGAAGGGACACCAATACGGTTTTAGTATGCCACCAACATAGACTACTGAAGAAATATTGAGAAGTAGATCAGTTCCTGTAACAAGAGACCTGCGCGGTAAAAGTGTCGCGCGAGATCGTTCGATCACGACCGTCCTCCCCTAATCGTGATACAGATAAGTACAAAACAGATTACCCTACTGTTTTTTAAACAGAAGTCCGCCATCCGTCATCGTCAACTTATTAGAATAATTTTTGGCATTCTTCTACTAACGATTGTTTTATCAATAAAACCCATATAATAATGAAAAGTACACATACATTTTGAAAGACTAACAGAATTTCAAGCTTTCAACTGCATTCGTCAAACAAAACTGAGAGTAACGTTTCAATAACGAGTATCTAACCCTCTTCCCTTCAAGAGCCTAGAAACCAAGAGGATTAAACCAAAGATCTATGTTTTTTTTTTGAACCCAAAAACTAACAAAAACATGGCGATTAACACGCCATGCGTCCATACTTGAAAGAAAGAAATTGTTTTACGTTAAAAAATTATTTTTGTTTTGGGCACCTGAAGAATGTGCAGATACAAGTTGAAGACATTAGTGGTCAACATATAACGATATCATATGTCCCGAAATTATTAATTTTTTGGAGGTTTAAACAAACGAATATACACAACCTTTAAAGTTGTAAACTACTGTTAACTTTCTTATCTATATCGATTGACAAATAAGTTTCATAACATTTTCCAGAAATTTCCAAAAAAAATCTTAAACAATGTACAGGTACCCATAACTCAGCATGTCCGTAACAGGTTTCGCTGAGGTTGTATGGAAATCTTCAACATTCCAGCCCGCGTCATAATGTGGTTACTACATCACACTTTAAAAGCGACATTTGACTAAAATCCAGTTTGTTTCCAAAAAAATATTTATTCTGAAATTTTCTTGTTTCAAATCACGATTACCAATATACAGAATTAAAAAGAGTTCGCTAACGCTCATCCCCGGAAAGTCCTTTGGGAGTCCAACGGGAAGTGCTTGGAGTCCAACGGAAAGTCTTTGACCTCCAACGGAAATCCTTGGAGTCCAACGAAAGTCTTTTGAAATCCAACGGAAGAGGCTTGGAGTCCAACGGAAGTCTTTGAAATCCAACGGAAATCCTTGGAGTTCAACGGAAGTCTTTGAAATCCAACGAAAGTCCCCTTTGGGATCAAATACGCCATCATGGAACTCGATGATTCCGTTATATAGAAAGAAACTTCATGCACAATTTCAAGTCGAATAGGTCAGTTTCGTTCTCTAATAACGTACGGAAAGACAGACAAACAGAAATGAAATTTTTCCAGCCTCTCGGAGCGAGAGCCTTCGCTTTTAAATTTAGTCCACCATTCGCCTAAATACAATTTCTATGGCTCAATCTAAAAAAATGTGACAACAGTATTCCCTTTTTATAATAGATTTGGATCAAATATGGTCCTAGATGATGAGCAATGAGTTTTAACATTTTGAGCAAAGTTAATAAAAAATATAAATTTTTCAAAAGTCAAACATTCCCTTTTTAATTAAGATCAGGCACGTTTGGGCACGCTATAAAACTGAGTTTTTATCAAATTCCCCCCACAAACCCAGCCCCTGTGGTCCTCATATTCATAATTACCAATACACATCCTTATAACAGCAAAATTATCTGGAACTGACATTTAAATTTATTCTTAACTGATTAATCATAAATACCTAACCCGTGTATAGTTTACTCAGTGATTACATGTAACATTAGAAGGTGATTGGCATTGTTTTCCCACAAACGTAATTTCCCCACTTAATTTCTAGATTAACCAGATCCATATTCTGTGGGAATAACAAGGTAGCATCATACCTAGGAAACTGAAAATAGAGAGGCTACGTCGAAACGTCGTATTCACTGAATGGAAAGAGGACCCCTCGGCAGTGGACAGGCGCGTGCTCCTAGTTGGGGGAGGGGCGGAGTTGGGTAACAAACAATATGTGATTATTGCAGGCAGCGCGCGGAGGATGAACTGTGAATCACGCAGTTCAAGTAATTGTTCGAGGACGCTGGATGCTACAGGAAGTGTTATTACGGTGACCGACCTGGTTCGGACCCTGCTACGCTGCAGCCTGCATGCGGTACGCGCAGTTTTCCTCCTAATGTAAACGATCCTTTGTCCCGGCGAAGAAACAAGGAATTCGCGTGATCTGATAGGACTGTTTTCGTACCGGAATTGTTGACAACAACAAGGAATCTGCGTACTTGGGCACCACTTTGGTGGAAGAAACGGCGTCGGAAACAAATTCCAGAAGTTGGTCACAGTTCTAGATCCAAATCTACCCGTTTGTTGCCACGGATGTTTATCTAGTAATCTCATTTATGTTTATTGGACAAAATTTAAACTAAAACCTTGTGACTACCGATATTTTAAAAAACATTACAACCATACCATTGGTGAAATACATAATAATAATAATAATACCTTTACAATACATATATACATCTACAGTACATGAAATCGAGAGGACAACCTATCTAAAAAAAGTCTCAATTAACTCATAGTATGACCTAATTCGAACTTTTCTTTTAAATGATCTTCCAAAATAATATAGTACACACCTCTTGGTCAAACTGATTAGAAAATAATACATTGTTTTTATGTTTAATTATAAGAGTTTCAATGTTGTTTGGCCTTAAATCAGAAAAATTGTTTTCCGTTTATAAAAAAATGATTCAAATTTTGGTGGTAGCTCTATCTTTCCTTAAAAGCAATGAAAGCCGGGTCTTATGTGTGTGAATATGCTTTTTTGAAAATTTTGGACAATATGGGTCATTTGTGTCACAAATCTTTCTCTTCACTTCCTGGAGAATCTGCTCTTCCATGTGCTATGATAATTATATAATCGCCCTATCTGTACCTCTTGACTACCACAAGTCGCATAGTATTTATTAGCCAAACCATCATACTGTACCAGGAAAATCTTGTTCTTTAAATTTCAAGGAATCTAATCCTCATATTCATAATGTCAATTTCTATGTGACAAATATAAGATAAAATTTATGTCTATTCACACTCATGAAAGTCACATTCTCGAAACTCCTGAAGATAAGGCAGTGGTTTTGAATTTAGATTAATTCATATTTCCTATAACCAATTCAACCAAGATGTGTTTCGATAGTGAAAAGAGAGGCCTACATGACAAAAATAGAAACCGCAACCGTCCTATTTAATTATTCTTGCGGTAGATTCCGCCTTTTATTGGGTTATCCTTATAATAAGAGAAGTTTATACACTTCACTTTAAACCATCCATCCATTTGCCCGCTTACCTTACCAACAAAGTCTACAATATTATGGGCAAAGTTACTTATGTATTATTAAGGTTTGCAAATGTAATATTGCAAACTTTATTGATAATGGTTTAGTGAAATCCTAACCAAGCCCCTGAAAAATCTCTCCATCACTTGTTAAAGTACGTTTATAGAATAGAATCCTTTTGTCCCTAAATTTATGACCCCAATAAAAAGCGAGGTCTCATAACAACTCACACTTTTCCCGAAATCTATCGGTAATCTAAAGTAACAAAATTTCAACCAAGATATTTACAAATTGTGTATTTTGTGTATTAGAAAATTATAGACATATAATTTACCAACAGTATTCGTTTGATGCGCCTTATCTTTGTCTCTATCAGCTCATTTAAATGGTTTTATTGAGGTGGGACATTTTTGCTATCACGCAAATTTGTTTCTGCTTTACCTCACCGAATGATACACAAGAGTGGTGCTCTCCATTATGTACCAATATTCCTAATTTTAAACGAAGAAAACGAACGATGAATGTAGCAAAGGTCTCGTTTTTTATGTCTTGCATACAGTCCACGTTTAAAACTGCAGTGCAAGTATTATACAAAATAATAAAGCTTACAGTGGGCCTTTTAACTAATTAAACTATGGGAAAATGTCCTATAGCTTGTATTGAACTCTTAGGCTTTTTTAATAAACAAACTCCTTTTATAGCTTCTGAACTCATTAGGCCTATTTTATTAATTAAATTATTTGTATGGCACACACCGATCTGTTTCATAATTTTCCCCCCTCCACATCTGACAAAACTCATTACTTTTTCGCAGGCTTGCACTTGTATAATCTAAACAGTTTTATGTTATTTAGTATTAGTTCAACATACTTTGCCGAGTATAAATAAAAACATCCTCTGAGAGACATATCTCCATAGCAGATAAATTATTGCGTGTATACGAAAGTGTTTTTTTTTTTATCATAAGACTTATTTTGAGATTTGACTAATTGAGTTCAATTCATTGCTAGCCAAACTTTAAAAATCTAACATACTTTGATCTATTACACCCAATCCTGCATGCTAATTAAATTTAGAAAATTAGATGTTTTTACCTTATTTTGTAATTCAGTCAATATGTAAATAAACATCGATACATCTGTAAATAGATAAAGATTGCACGGTCTTAGTAAACACGCATTCCGTTATTTAACATACGTTCAACAAAAGAAGATTTTTGTTTTGTTTTTACAAGTTATATGATTATGTGCCTAAACACTGTTTTCTTTTTCTTGTTTTCATAAAGAAACATGACGTTAAGATGGAGTCCAACTATGTTATTTTGTTTTTTTAAATATTCTCAAAAGAAATGCAAAATAAATTCTAAAAATAGTAACAATTTTTTTACTTTTGTTCTCAAAAGATAGTGTACTTGGATGTTCTGGTAAGACTAACATAAATATAAACGAATATATTGCTGAAAACAAAAATTCATAATACTCTATCTTTGTTCCTGTAGAATGCATGTGAGGAGACTGTTGGATAAGGAAATATACGGGAATTCTAGGGGGGGGGAAAAAATGGGGTGGGGTGTATTGGGGGAGGGGGGGGGGGGGGGGGGGAGTAGGGAGGCATATTCTACCGTTAATTAAAATAAAAATAAAGTATGTTATTTAAAGCTTTACAGAGCGTATATACAATGTACTATAAATGTTTTCAAAAAAAAGTATTTAAACTAATACACAATACGAATTTTGAATGACAATAAACAGACAGGCACTATTTACCAACAACTGATACTGAAAAATAGTCACGGCATTGAATCTCACATTAGCACAACACAAACAAACGAAAATAAAACACCGGTTAACAGATAGTCTTACATAGATAACTGCTGTGCAGAATGCCGGAAGTACAAGCTGTGCTAGTAAGTCAGCAGTTAGAACTCTTGAAGCCCAGACGTAGATTGATTGCCGGACAGTAAACGAGTTCTTACTGCTATTTGACGTAACCGTGTCCTCTGAACATGAAGGAGGTTAGGTTATGTTTGTAATAGATACAAGCCAATATTCTTTAATTAAACACTGTTTTCACACACAAATGAGCGTAATAACCAGCTTAAAAACTACAAACGCAGTAAATCATAGGTCAGGTAACCATCAAGACGCAAACGAATAATCTAAAGTAAAGCGACCAATGGAAAAATGTTTATATATGTCACAATTATTTTCCTACAATGTTCGTGAGCTTTAATTCGTACAGAATAATTTTTAAAACCTTACTTTATTAATTGTGTAGAGTTTGAAAATGTTTCTGTGCATAAATGGGAAAGTACTATCAAATTCAAACTTTAAACCTCTTCAGTGGCATACCCGGTAGATGAAAGGGACGCACGGTGGTTTACAGTGAATATATTAATCTGTTTACGCAGGATCAATATTCCAAATAAAAAATACTGGAGACTAGTTTTAATCTGAATAAATTATACTATACCATATATTTAACATACATTTTTAATTAAAATTGTAAATGAATTATTTTTACAAAGAATATTCTTTACAACAATACAAATCGAATCTCTTATGAAATGAACTTTCCCGAACAACAACTTGGCGAACTTTACCGCGTGATTGCCGCCTTGATGGCTGCTTTTTGAGTAAAATAATTAACAAAATGATACAGTAAATTGAAGATTGCATACGCACATTAGAAAACTTTTTTTAAATTAATACCTACATATTGGTAAGCAATTTATAAGTTTAAACATAGTTTTAATACATTAAATTTATATTTGCAAGAAAAGTGGCTTTAGGGTCGGGAAATTATCCGACATTTACCCCTATAATAACACTGTTTTTGGAAAGAAAATCTGAGTTTGCCACTCGGAGGCTAAAGATTTTGAAGGCCGACACTTTATTATTAACGATACATATGTATTCTTTTAGCAGAAAATAACAACCTCAATTAGACATAACGAAAGCAAATTTCAATGCCGTAACAAACAGTTTCTGGTATTATGATTTTTTTTTTATTCAAAGCACTAAATCGAAACGAACGAGACCATATTTTAGAAGAAGGAACGTTTTTGTGATATTTCTTCATATTAACAACATCCAAAAATATTTTCTTCACAATCTTTACAACACCCTGACATGAATGAAGTTAATGAAAAAACACTCAAAAAGTGTAGTTTCCCGACGTGATTTTCCCCCGGAATCGCTAAAGTCTTACTTACCGTTCCCCTACTCCTGGAGGTTAAGAAGCAACTGATGGATTACGAATTATGTCAGTAATAAATTGACTCCATCTGTTCACTAGCCCGCAGTTAAATAACAGAGGTTAACCACCAGTTTCGGCAAACATAATTTTAAACCGTTACGGAACACACTGGAGGTCACAGAGCCCACATCCTAGCGATGAGATGCAGATGCATGCAACGTCTATGATTACTGCCGCGTTGCATAATAACGAGTATCGTAATGTCATAACCTCAGTTTAACTGCAATTGCTTAGTTCTTCAACCGTACACCGTTATTATCTTGATGGTGTAAAGAGGAGGTTTAGAAGCATATCTTCAATGTTGAACTTGAACCACCAGAATTCCATCCCTTAAGAAGAATCCATGGCTGTTGCTACATCTTTGGGCATGCCTTTTTTATGTAAAATATTAGCATCGGAAAGGACAGACGGTGAGGTCAGAGAGCCAGTGGACTATAAATGGACGGGTACAGTATTACCAACCTTGCTAATTTTTTCAAACATCAAATACTTAATAATTTGATTTTTCATAACTTTTATAAAATTTTTTAATTGCCCTTTTCTACAGAGAACCGTCGCGGTCGTTTAGTATTAATACGTTTGGGCTGGGCCGAAGTCAGATATATGCGCAGGTTCAAATCCCTGTCTATGACCTTTGGCACTTTTTTTCACTACCATAATAGACTTTGCCACTTATTACCTACCATAGATAGTCTATGCAATGTATAAACTCTCTTCTTTATTATGTTTTTTATAAGTTCCTCGCAACAGGACAGTAGCCCATGAGGACCGGGTAGAGAAAAGACTTACAAAGTGATTGTAATTTAAATTTAGGAAAAAAACCATTATTGTAAAACATGAACTTTAATCGCGATCTCTCAGTATGAAATGATCTGTTTAGTTTTAATGACCTAGAATGGATTGAGTTGTGATTCAGTGGTTTTACAGCCTTGTAAATAATAAAATAAAATGTCTTTATTGGTCCCATAGTTCATCAAAGTACAAACTCCCCAATAACACTACCTGGCAAAGTATACAACATTTTCATTATAACGTAGATCACACAATAATTCCATTACGAGTAAACATTTATCACGGTGAATATTCCTGCAGACACTTTCCTTAAATTTTAAGAAGGCTCGTTGTTTATTAAACAGGTGGCAGAGCATTAATATTCTTTTGGTCCAAAGTGTCTAAATGCCTTTTCCCCTGTCCTCTAAACATGTTTCTGGTAGTTGTAATAGACCGCATCCTGTCGGGTAGAGCGCTGACTCACCTCATGCCTAAAACCTAGTTTTCTTCTAAGAGATTCAGCTGGCCTTCACCCGTCGAAGAACCCCTTTATGAATCAGCCTAACGGTTTTGAAGATTGGGAGCAACCCGCCCACTGACATCACACCAGCACTTAATCGTATCGCTATGTGATAAAATTTCCCTCAAACCGTTAAAACAAAATGTCAATGCCTATTCTGTAAAAACGGGTGAGGAACCATCACGTTTTGTCCAGTGATACAAAAAACAGAAAGTAAAGACTGAAGAGCAATAGGTGGTATTAAAGGGGTAAAATTTGTTTGAACTTCATAATCTCTAATTTAGAAGAGACAGGAGAATTGTGCTTAGCTTAGATATAAATCTTTTAACTTGGTTCTAACATTTTTACATATGGATTTCATGTGTAAGAAAAGTCGAGTTGGCAATCAAATGTGACGTCAACAACCTTCAAAGTATTGCATGAAAGTCAAAAGCTTGTCGACTAGGTTGATACAGCCTTCAGCACTGTGCACATTCCCGATGGTCATTCAAAGATGACCATTTACTATCAAAACAGAACATTTATTGGAGTTTAGAGCCGAGACCATGTCATCTGACCACCTCAAATTACTCTCTCCAAGTCAATTTGTTGACTTAACGATGCAGCTTCAGCAGACTCAACGGTTCGAGAATACAACAACAGCTGTGAATCCTCAGCATAAGAACTTAGCGAGCAGTATATCAACTGATTCCTTCAAATCTGCGTATACAATATGAGGAGAGCGAATGGTTCCCAGGCAACTGCCTTTGAGGAACACATCAGATCTAGGAAGTGCCGATGACAATTTCCCCGTCACCCGTTTGTGATCTGCTGCGTTCGTCCAGATAAATACGATGAGAACCATCTAACCGAAGTTTACATCAAATCGATAAAAAAAGCCAGCCTTTGCCCAGCATCACTCAAAGTTACCGAGTCAAAGGCCTATGGAGAAATCTAATGCAGTTATCAAACTATCCAAACCACACCATCCTTAGACTGAAAGCATTCATATACATAGATTGAGGAGTGGCCGATCATGTACTAACATCCTTCAGAAATCCCGACTGAGGGACTCCTTTAACAGTCCCTCAAAATTCCCAAAAAATAAAACTAATAGCTCTGAAACAACTTTTTTTTCCAATTATTTTTGGACAGAGCTGGGATAATTGAAGTACATATAGGGGTGCGTAGTTGTGAAAAATACTTACTTTCTACCCACTATTAGAGACCCACGGCAGTTGCGTATCGTGCGTAGACAGAGAGCCAACCTTGCAACGCACGGTCCCGGCCCCCTATTCCAACTATCTAGTTTACTGTGGGCGCGGGGCGCACGGCCAGATACGGTCGAGCAGCGTTTCCCTGTTCCCGTCATCGCGCATGCGTGATGCATATTGTACATCGGCGTTGGTATCTTTGGACTCAATTGACTATACAACAAGTTTAATTTGGTAGAGGAAACCCTACCAATCCTGCCAAAGAGTACTTTCTCTAACATGCAAGTTACGCTTGGTCCACGCTTCCTCCGGCTTCTCGGGATGGCAAAGAAATACTTTTAGCGTTTCTTTAAATAGTACATTGAGTATGGGAGAACAATCCCTCTTTTCCCCGAATTTACAACACAATCCTGCGCGAGCCGAAGGCGAGTTTTTTGTAAGAGTATTAAAAATAAGACATTTAATATGTTTTTTTAATAATTACAACTCACAACCTGAATGAAATATTAAAAAGTATTATCTGAAAAAATCAATTATTACAACAAGAAATTACTGATTTCCGGTCTAAAACGACTCTTGCAGTGGAGACCATACACTTGGATAGAATTGCGCCATTATAAAGAAGAGCCATGTTTTTCGATCTCCTTTTTACATTCCATCATGTTTAAGACAATGTTAAGTTAGTTTTATTATGACACTCGAAAATATGCCATGCATAGTATTTTCCCAGTGAGAGCATGTCATTACCTCTTTATACTATACTCGCCGAACTTAAAAAGTAAAAAACTCATCTAAAACCATTTGTATCCTAATTGGCAAAAAGAAACAATTCTTCTGCTTAGAGAGTAATGGAAAAGATAGCCAATGATTTTTTTTTGCGTCGCCAGTAAAACTACTAAACGAATGTGATTCAAAATTTCCCATATAATATAATATAAAACATTAAATAGATATACTCCTCAGGAGCATTCACCCTTTTTATCTTTTATATCAATAGGTGATATATATATGTATAAGAGCAGTTATATATTAAAATTAGCTCAACCCAAACAATGATTGCACCCATATAATGACGATTTGCTTTACATGATTCACAAGAGACGAGACAGAAAGCACATTTGTTAATAAAATTCAAACGGCTGCACGTTGCAATAATATTACCCCAATATAGCAACAAATACATCCACACGTACCCCGTTGGCTTTAAGCCAGCATACAATTACGAATTATCTCATTTCGCCAGAAACAAAGCAATAATCTGTATTCGTCCATAGAGAAATAAAGAAATTACATCATGAAAATCACTTTCATGCCAATTTTACTTCTTATACTGCCCTCACGAACGAATGCATTTCATGGGGCATGGTAACGACTCATGGTCATCTACCATCAATCTTGACCTCCGACATTCTCTCTGAAGACAATCCGCTAATTTCTTTGCCCGTGCTACTAACCTAATTGGCTCCCCGTTAACAACACCTCTATAATTGCTCGTGAAAGTCACCATTTTCCCTATTTACATGCGTGTTATACACTGGCAGCTGGGGGCCCACGTGTCACTTCCCTTTCCCCCCCCCCCTCCTACACACCACTTGGCTGTCACGGCTGAAACTTCGTGCGTTCGTCTGTTGTTACACCAGTATAACCGCGGTTTAGCCGCGCAGCTCATTATTATCACCACTTGAGCCATCATATCCTATAGTAAAGCGTGCTCGCCGATTGATCCTGAATTAAAAAACAAAAGATGTCCATTAAACATATATCCTGAACATTAAAAACGATTGATTTATTTTTAAACCTCCCCTTTTGTGAATTTACGCCACATCTAATACTTTTTTGGGACTGAGTGAATATTGACTCGAAGCTGTTAAACAGTTTACAATAGCCCAAACAATATAAATAAAATATATAGTAACTAAATATCTATATAATATATATATATAAACTTCGCCATTTGATGAAATCACGAATATCTAAGAACTATCACCTAAATGTCAATTTTCAAGTTCGGTACGGATCTTATCCAAAAATTATATAAGTTTCTGTCTGTGGAACAAATATTACTTTCAGGTTTAGGATCTGATATTGATGGGGTATTGACACGTCGGTTCCCGCGTTTAATCCATATCATACCTTTTGTAATTTGCGTACAGTTTTGATTCAATTTAGTATTTAGTTAACATTGTCAATCACTTTATTGTGATGTGTTCGTTTACCGTTTTTTTTTATAACTCTTTAAAGGGTGTAACAGGTTGTTATTGTAATTCATAGTGGTAATATAGTTGCACTAATATCATGTCACAGTCCAGTAGATTCATAGTTATATAATTTTAATTAATCTCTACTTTTGGTTTTGGTTGTGATATTTGTTGTCTCGATGAAGTATGTTTTAATTATTGGTGGTAGGATATTTTAATATTATTATTATATTTGTTTTACTGGATATTATTGTTTTGGGACAATTTTGAATTTGCCTAATTAAAATGTTTATTAAATTTTCAGATTATTATACTGTTAATTGATACAACTCATTGTTAGCGACTGTTCCACATGATTATTAACAATTACTGTGCTGAAAAGGATGTAAATGGTCTACACGAACCCCATAACAAATAATTAGTAAATACAATATCGCAAATAATTAATAATAATAATAAGAAATATCTATTTGTTTACAATGGGCTTTTCAACGGGCTATAAAGTCACCGGCGTGTTAATGAATCATCACTTGCGTCGCAGGCAGAGTCCTTGTGTCGTCTCGGGATTCGTGCTTGAAACTCCAAATTTGGACAGAATGAACTCCTCTTCTCCTTGGCGCGAAAGCACGGTCAAAACACTACGAAAATTACTAAAAGCAAGTACAGATAATTATCATCAAAATTATACTGCCTGGATTATGGTATTGTTTTAAAATATTTACTCATTGTTACAGATTTTTAGACCAAAATATCGCTTAAGTATTTTCCTCAAACTTTTTCTACCTGAGAAAGGGAAGCAGAATACTTACTATCTCGAAAGTTTCGTGTTTGTTTTTCCTATTTTGGTTTTCTCTCAATAACAATCTTGAAATTCTTTTTCCTCATATAGTTAAATAACGTTTTAACATCCTTCAAAGTAAAAACTGAAAATCTACTTTTTTGGTGACACATTATTAAACTCCCATGTTTTCCAATTTACACGTTTTTGTGTTTATAATATATTATAAACGCAAATTGCATAGTAAGGAAAAAGAATGGAAAACCGTCTTTAAAAAAAGGGACTTAATTTTCTCTCGAGATCTAAATTGGGAGATGAACGGAACAAAATTTTTAATTATCTTGTTACATTATTTAGTGTGTAAATAATACGTAGATACATGTACAGTTTTAAGACTAAGAGCTGTTTTCCGTTTTAAAAACTGAATGGTAGTACCCTCGAAGCGTAGTTTTTAACACTGAATAATCAAACGAGCTCCCTTACCAAGCGTGGGCTACTACTTTTCTCCACATAAAGACTCGGATACTTGTTTATGTTGATTTTGGTAATAAAGATATTGCCTTCAAACATGTGTAATTTTTACATACCCCAACCCTGTTATGAACCCTCTGGATGTGTATGCTATATTTCAGTAGATGTTTAAAGATTATCTTATGCTGTTTTAGGTTGCGTTGTATCTTAAGATTATTACATTTAACAGCAACACAAAGATTAACAAATCTACAGCATTCACGAATAACTTATTTCAATTTTTTGAACAACCTGCACAATTTAAAAAGTTAAGGCAATTCTTGATACAAGCACCAAGTATGTAAGGGGCCCTACTATTTTTAATAAAATGGCTACATCCGGAAAAATCTTTTTAAGAATAAATTTCATAAATAAAAAATACGAATTTACACATCTCCTTTCAAAACCACAAAAAAAATCAAATATATTCTTAGGAAAAGACCAAAAACTGCCACAATAACCAGTTTGCCGTAGCAGCTATTATAATCACTGTGTCAAACTAAGCATATGTAACAATTTACAACATAAAGGGCATGCGAATCTCCGTTTGGATAGAATAAAAATAAGAATAATTATTATTCACACAAAACAGAACTCCAAAAGTTTTCTGTGCAAGTAACAAAACATCAGTATCAAAAAGTTAATATATAAAAAGAGCAAACGGAACATCTGTTTACAATAGAGCCTACTATTTAAAGGTATATAACACAATAAATTCTTGTTAAAATCTTTTTAAGTTATTTCCTGACTACAAAAAAGTCGGTCTAATCAAGACATCTCGAGAGCCTCGTGGAGGGGACTGTAAGAAAGCCTTCCCGATCAAGTAAGCCTTTAAATAATTTATCTTGAAACTGTTTACTTTTCTTTGAATTTTGAATTTACATTTGGAAGTAAATTGTAGAGTTTAGGACCAAAATAAAAAAATTTGAAGTTTTTGAAAAGGTTTGAGTCCTGAAACGGTTTTGAAATGGAAGTAATTTTTGTGCCATGTGCTATGGATAATGATTTAAATGTTGAAAAAAGATTTTTATTTTTAAAAGGTAAACATTGTCGAAATGAACAAATTGAAAACGCTCTCTGGAATATGATTACTGTCCCAAAGGACTTGACACCTGAAAATTTGCAGTCCAGGTCTGAAGAGATGCAATAGTCGACGAAGGAAGTTCAACTACAAAATCTATATAGTTAGCGATTTTGAACAGTCAAAGACGCCCAGACCAGAAGGAGGAAGGACTGTCACAGATTCCAAGGAAGCGATAGTCTGTGACCTGTGTCATGGCTTCAGACGCCTGCACTAAGCTGAAGGTGAAGAGGAGGTAAACTCAAACATTCAACATTAAAAAGCGTATTGTGATACCTACAAATTACATTGGTTCATAGTTTTGGATTCTTTCAAAGTACAGAGGTTTTGTGGCTGAATGTATCGGCAGTTACTGGGAATCCCAATAGGGTTTTCTCTTACGGAAAGCTAAGATGAACAAACGGTTCCATCGTGGAACCTGAGCTGAAGGCTACGTTTTTCCTAGCTCCCGTCGACACTGGGCTTGCCTGCGTGCTACGTAATTAAGGGCCAATTGCGCCAGTGCGAGTGTTTTTGTTGAAAGCCGCTATTAAATACTTGCGCAGCCGCAAAAAGTGTTTTGTCCTAGGATATTTGGTCCATTTTAACGCAGCGGTAACGCGGCAACTTTAGAACTCTTCGCTCCTCGTCCAGTCTTTCACATCTTTTGAAAAAATGTACAGTTTTTTCATTGATATGGAGTCGCGCGAGAAGGAATGTTTTGGACAAGGTTCCTCCTTCGCAAAAACCGACAGGTAAATGGACGAGGATGTCGACATTTGCTGCTTACCTCTACTTCTTCTTCTTCTTTCTCCGACGGTTCCTGTAGTGAATTGTATTAAACGGTGGTGGTGCTTATAAATGGTTTTGTGATAACTGAAACACCTAATAGATTTGAATGAGGGAAAATTTAAGGAGTATTTTAGACCTCACAGCGGGACCCAGTTTTTTCTTCCACTCTTCAGGGAATTGGGTGAGAGAGGGAAATACCTGTGTAAGCAGTATAATAGGGTTAACTGAAACCCCATAACAGCAGAAAATTAAAACTTGGCCGTCCACCATTGAAAGGTGAAATCACCCTATCACCCATCTCCACCACACTACTGCTGTGATGTACTGTACCCGAAATTTGATCACAATACAATAGTGAGGCCGGTGCTTGGTGTCCAAGATGCTAAAGAGGACCCGTATGGTGTTGGTAGGATACGGAAAGGAAGAGGAGCTGAAATATTTGGCCAGTTTCCAAATCACTGACAACTACTGAAAACCTTGCTCCCTTGCAATAGCCTTTGGTTTATTCTTGTCTAGTTTGGTTTCCACAATGGCGGCCCATCACTTTTAAAAAAACAAAGTAATTTTCATTTTCTTCTTGAGTACTTTTTCTTCCATATCAGTCATTTTTATTCTTTCCACACCCTTCACTAATTTGTTTTTTTCTGTCCTTCCTATTGCTGCAATAATAGATCAACTATCTCATATATTCATGTTTTTTTATCTTTCTTTATCCATCAAGTATACGGCCGGATTTTCTGTTTCGGTGGCATCAACTAGATCAACTCTGGTCACTTAAATCTTCATTTTCCCAAGTTTGTTGGTCCCACTGGCGTTTTGAGAGTTGTCAAGGTGAGACAAAATAGAAACATGTGCATTTGCCACTACCATCGGAGATCTGTATTGGAAGACCAGAAAGCCGAAGAATTCTGGGACAAACTGGGGATTTCCCAAATTGTATAGTCCTGCAATAAACGGATAAACAACGTTGAGGATAGTTGCACTCAGCCCATTCAAGGATCCCCTTTTTACCACAAATTTAAAGAAACATTCTCTACAATCGTATTTGTTTGCTATGGTGTGACGCAAACTGCCAAATTATTGTACTGATCGACTGTCGGAGCAATACGGCAAAGAAGGCAGATGCTGGATTCTTTAATAAGTCTAAAAAATGGGGAAATCTTATTCAACGAAGGAATTAATATTTCTCTATTTATCCCACCTCCTGAAAACCTACCTTTCTTCTGAAATTATGCCTAACATTTGTTGTAGTAGGGAAGATGAAGGCATTTAAACTGGATAATCATGTCCATGAAACCCCTAAACACGCACAAACAAGCTCAATCACGTAGATGTTCATACAAACGACACTTTAAACTAGCGCCACTTGTGTCTAGCAAGAGTAACCTGAGAGTAAAATGTATTTGGTATTTTATTGTCACATTTTCAGAATTTTTTCCCACACCAATAAATCATGAAACCAGAAACCACGTGCGACTTAGTCATATTCGTAAGTTACTGGTCTTACATAACTGGATCAGGGATTGAACTTTATTGCGACGTCAAACCCCAAAGGAGCAGCGACTCATCCGCAGCATCGAACTGTTCCTACACAAAACATTGATCCCTTTTGGCGCTTATGTCGGAGTCTGTGCTAAAGCAGAAGGGTTTAAAAGTTAAGAAGCAGTAATTGCTTGATTACTATTAATGGAAATTACTTACTCAATGATAAAATGCAAAGCTCAGTATCAGAGAAAAACTTTGTAATGTGAGTAAACTTTGTAGGGCTTAGTAATTAAGGGGAAGAGAGTTATTTATTTTTAATGTTCACTACCACAGTGTTGTAAAGACAACGACCAATATATTAATAGATTTGCGATTACCATCTCAGTAGAACATTGTACATTATCTCCTACATCTTTTATCACTATTAAGTAATAATTTGATTCATCTTCTAATTTGTTCAAAAAATTACACATGAAAGTGTATATGTGTGTGATGTGACGTTTTGTAAACTTTATTAGGTTAAGAACTATTATGGGACCTTTTAAGTGTACTGGAATTCCCCTCCCCACGCAAAAGATGGACTATTAACTGTCTATCTCAAGGCATTGATTGCTGTTCTTGATAATGTAACTGTTATATGTACTCCTTTTCGACCAAATAAAAAATACTTCATTAATTATTTAATACATGAGTGAAAAATTTATAGTTTATTATTTTTCTTATCTGTTTTTGTTAAGTTTTTTTGGGCCGATCACATTCCAAAATTTGCCCTTTTTTTTTCGGTGTTATTCTTGAAATCGGGATGGCTCATTCTTCCATATTGTATTATGTCCATATTCGAGAGGGACAAGATCAATTTGTTAGAAACTATTTAATTTAATTACCTAATGTTTATTAGTATTAAGATACTATTAAGTATTGATTCAGTCGCACAATGTTGAGCCACAACAAACTGATCAACTTTTCAACAAACCATAAAAAGACGTCAGACCCTGCTGCGCGGTGCGTGAATTGACTGGCTCTCGAAGGCAGTGTATCCCAGTCGCGCAGAGCAAATGACCGCGCAGCGCGGCTTAAGGTTTAAGCACGCAACGTCGTAGCTAGGAAGACACCTTCCAATGGTTTATCAGAGAACCGGTGGGTTTTGTCAGTTACGGAGCGATCGGAGCACGCAGCGCAAAATACGCCCCAGTACGCGGAAGTTCTAGGAACAACGTAGCTTGAGGTATAATTCCGCAGAATTTTTGGTCTTCCCATATTCCAAGTATAGGGAGTTTGTGTCGAATTTTAAAATGGTCACCACCAGTGGCCTCGTACATCAATATTCCCCTTTTCCTCCTCTATCGTTATTCATTCTCCAATTTGTTATAGTTTTATCCTGATGGCTGTGATCAAAAAATAGCACTGAGACTGCTGTCGCAGACTTCTAGATCTTATATCGGCTAGCTTTCTAATTTTCCGTAGTACACTTTTCTAGTCATCACAACCAGGGGGGGGGGCGGTTTGCCATGACTGGCATAATTTATTAGAGTACCTATCTTAATCAGTCATGGAGCTGTCTGTCTCGCTAACTGAAAATATGGTAATCACTCATTTTACCAGTCATTACCAGTATATCAGAGCAACGCCGCCACAGTTTGGGCTAGGTTGTATCAGTCCACACAAGTGTGGTATTAGACACGTACCAGTTAGGCAAGCCACACCGCACGGATTGCAAAAAAAGACGAAAAATACTAGTTTTGCCAGAAATGAATAACGTCCATTTTGCATATAAGCGGCACTGTGGTTGGTATAACATCCTTTACCCGGCAGCTTCCTGTATACCCTTCATATCATAGAGACACGGGGGGGGGTGGTTTTTGATATGCCGAATAATGCCAAGAAGTTGTGAGGCATACAACTTTCTAGAAACAGCTAATGAATTATTAATGCTTGCTATTAGGCAATGGTTTGACCAACAAATTCTAAATATAGATTTTGTCCACAGCTGTACTTTTGACAGGATGGTAAACCCTTTGTGTTCAAAGCCTTATTGTGACTAATAAAATATTAAAATATAATTTATAACTAAATATGTTATATTGAGCGTTAAGTATTGTGAAAGCTACAATTGTAAGGCACATGCTATTATAAAAGTTACACGTTGGTTATAGTACTTGAATGACATAATATCTCGAGCTCTCCTGTTTCCAATTTGTCCCCAGAAGTTTTCCAGCCCCAATTAGGTGTATCTAAAAATTTAGTAGTAGTCGAATATTGGGTAAACTTAATTTGCATTTTTTTAAATCAATCGTTTTTAGGCAACTAAATACACAATTTTCGGTGGACGTTTGCACGTCGTATGAAGCAGTTCTGGTTCAAGCGGAATTTTATATTTCCGACGACAGAATTAGAAAGAATTGGCCTCTTTAGCCCACTATAAAGAAAATATCATCAAAAAGTGTATATTTATGGTCATTGTAAAATTTATTCTGGTCTACAGTATTTGTTTCATGCCTAAACAGGGCTTATATTTTTTTTTATTTACCTAATGTTTCAACCGTGTGCATTTTACGAAACGTTAATAGTTTATTCTGTCTAATCGAAGGCGATGACGAATCCAACAAATCAAGAGATGTACTATCATACTGTACAGCCTTTCCCTGAGATTATAAAAAGCGTAACGACCAGACTGTGTTTTATTTATAAATGATTCAAAAACAAGAAAAAACATAATTTTGTGGTTAAAGTGGTCTGGCTGGGTGCTCCAGCAGTTTGTGAAGACACAAAAATGTGTGTACCCGCCCAAAAGAAACAGACAAAACTTTAAATAAACATATGAAACTTCTTGCTTGTCACAAGTTAGTAAAATGTTTTCCTGAACTGCATGAAACTGTAATATTCACAGTATATAAAATGCACCACACCAACTGTCTAGCCAGCAGTGACGATCCAGGAAGGAGACGGCCGTTTAATTAGAGTCATGTAAAATGAGTAGCCACAGAATGAGAAACTTAACACACAAGCAAATAAATTGGTAAGTGTACTATAATTAACGGCTACTCCTTCCTGGAGCTTGCTATTCTAGTAGCAGGAGCCCATGAGAAGAAGCCGTTAGTTGTAATCCTGTAAGATGAGTAGCCACAAAATATGAAACAAAACACACAAGCACATAATTGTAGTACCAGTACTATAATTAACGTCTACTCCTATCCTGTATCTTGCTATTTCTAGTAAGCAGGAGCCAGGAGGAAGAAGCCGTTAGTTGTAAACCTGTAAGATGGAGTAGCCACAAAAAATGAAACAAACACACAAGCACATAATTTGTAGTACCAGAACTATAATTAACAGCCACTCCTTCCTGGAGTCTTGCTAATTCTAGTAGCAGGAGCCAGGAGGAAGAAAGCCGTTAAGTCGTAATCCTGTAAGATGAGTAGCCACAAGATATGAAACAAACCACACAAGCGCACAACTATAGCAGCAGGAATTTCAGGAGGAGTTGCTGTTTAATTAGGAATCGTAAGATCCACTTATAAGAGAATCAGTTTAGTCCGTAGTGACCACGTGATCGAGCAATGAGGTAAGGTAATAACGCCCGAGGAAGATCGGAGAAAGTGGGGTGAATAGGTCCGTCCTCTAGTTGTCGTTTGTCACGGTCACCAGCCGGAGAAGACGTACGGCCACTGACCTCTGGCTCTGTACACTACCGGGCAATGATGAATCACCCAGGGTTTATTTCAAAAACACTTGTAATAATTTAACACTTCAACTATTTCAACATAGTCATTACATTCATAATTTGGGAAAGTTAATCATTAATTTTGTTTGTGACGAACATCTTGTGTGTGGTTGTTTGTACATCTTGACGTTCTACCTCGAATGTTAACTGTCGTAGTGATGTGTTTGATTAACTGTCTAACTGGGAAAAGATCAAATTTACATGCGTATGGTAACCTGAATATAAATTTTATGATATAAGGAACAAACACACTTTTACGTGTGAAAAAAGTCGGTAAAATATTAACAGTGTGCTGTTAAATTGAACTGTTATTCCTACACATAAAGTAGCTTCGGGGTGACAAAGGATAATTCATTGTGAATGTTATAATAATATTAATGTTATTTATTGCAGTAAAAGAATTGACAAAATTTTATTGCAAACTTTATTTCATGATATTGATTAAAAAGAGTTAATAACTAAACGTATCTTAATTTTGTTTTGGCACAGACAAATTCACACACTTATATTTGAAACCTAAAATATATTTGTATTTTGCATGTATCGGTTTTATCAAGAAAGAAGAAATAAAAATAATAATAAAATGCCAATTTCCATCACAGCGGCCCATTGTAAACTCAATCAACAGAGTAAAATGCCTTTTGACAACAAAAAGTGTCTTAAGTCGCGATTTGAATTGTTTGGGTTCATTGATTTCGTTTGGAGGTCTCCAGGGAGCTTATTGATTATCTCCACTCCAACTTGAGACGGCAAGTGTTCGAACATAATCGTTCTAATGCTGTTCAGTTTCAGAAGTTCTCTCTCTGCCACTGGAACTCGAACTGGAGGACGTCCCTTGCCCTGAACCACGTTCAAAGTACAGGATGACATCGAAAATATATAGAGGCGTATGTGTTAAGGTTAAAAATAAAAATTCTCCGAAGGCAATTTCACACGACTCACTGAGTTTCTGATTTCCAAATTATTATTAAAGTTTTCCTTTGTGTTCTAAAATACTCTAATCGAATTTGTATTCAGTATTTGACTTCAGCTTCATTTCAGCTTGTCGCTTCGGGAACCTCCTTAAATC
>NW_025784448.1:0-25822 GCF_021130785.1 Homalodisca vitripennis
TGCTAGCATACACTTATTTTACTTATATTATCCAATATTTATTCCATGGACAAATACGTCAGAAAAAAAGGCGGTTTGACGTAAGTTAGAAAATAACTCTCTTATTAAAGTATTGGACCTTTCATAAAATATTTAAGAAACATGTCATTATTCACAATGAGTCAAAATTTGGTTAACTTATTTTCCAAAACGATTCTCCCTGTATTCTTATGGGTCACATGAGGGGATTATGAATAATCCTAAAACACACCATTTGCAGTTTTAAAAACAAAACTGTACTGGGCCCAGTGCTGTACCTGTGGTACAACAAATGACATCTCCAGTCATTCCCCAGGATTGTCTCTCGCCCTCCACACACACGCTGACCGACCAGCACTTTTCTTACAGTAAGTCGGCCGAACATCCGCCAATCCTGTGTGCCTATATGAGAAAGGCAATCATGGAACATCTGGGGACACGTAACTGTGGAAGTGGAAGGTCAGGATCAATCACTCAGCCGAGACCCGAGGCTATCTGCTTTCACCAAAAACCCGCAGTATCCGGCCCAGCGCGAGAAGATTCACACTGCAGGGTGGACCAACTAAGGGTGGACCAAGTCTATTTAAGATACCTTGGGAGTCGTCCTCAACCAAGGACTATAACGACTGGAAATTGCCGCCAAAGGGAGGATCCGCCTTGGAATGGCCGCCCGTTAAGGGCTGTCCGGCTCTACTGAGACAACTTCGGACTTCCCAGAAACACGAAGCTGCTGCTCTTAGCAAAACACGATACGTCCGCCCCATCCCTCATGACATTTACGCGGCTCCTGCCTTGGTATCCACAACACCTCCGAAGACGACTCATGAAGTGCACTAGAAAACCTTCCAGAACAGGACACTCCGCCAACTGACGAACACACCATGGTTTTGTCCGAGAACACACGGTCGTCCTACGGTCTGGTAGGAACTACCCAGGCCCTGCATGACTTCATCACTGGCCAGGCGAGAGCCATGTATGCAGCAGCAGCTGAATCAACGTGGGATCAAATCCGTGAGTGGGCAACCCGGGAAGCCGTCCATCCGTGGAAAATCCCACAACTAAAAGTAATATTGGACGACCCACCATAGAAGACTAAATGTACTAAACAAAAACCAACGACTCTCCACTTCACTTCACTTCCGAACCTACTACACTACTTTTCACCGACCTAAATAAAACCACACACTTAACAATTCCCCACGACCCAACGCAAACCCTCTTGGGGCTGGACGTACTGATGATCAGTAGCCATTCCGCTTGTTGCAGAGACCCTACCACAGAAGGGACGAGAGTCCCGGCCTACCCGCTGCCTGCCTGCCTGCCTTCACCATGAGTCAATAATTCGTTTATCTTATATTCCAAAACGATTCTCCCTGTATTCTTAGGGTACAGAGCGGATTATAAATAGCGTAAAACACCACAAATCTGCAGTATTAAAACAAAGCTATATTAACCTTAATAAATCTAGAAATCAACTCAATGAAATTATTAACACGTATTTCAATGTTGTTATTAGGAATAGTGTTGTCAATGCAACTTTTCAGGTTTTCTGTCACTAAAACTAGGATGTGTAAACTGCTTTGGTAGTGAGAGATCGAGGAGCAGATGCTGTGATTTCTAAGAAAATAATATAAAGTAACTCTTCTGTAAATTCTGGTCCTGGTCCTGGCCGTAATGTATCCTGGAGGAGTTTTCCGGGCGTGCTCGAAATATAAAAAAATTTCATCATGAACTGAGATATAGAAAAATTGATGAACAAAATCTGTATCTTTTTGTTTTTATTGATATACGTAATTTGTACATGCCTGTATTGTACTGTTGGGTATGTTTCAAGCTGTTTCCTTATTTTCTTTTAGTTTTTAACTGTGCAGTCATTTCTTACGCTACCGTCTATTACTGAAAGACAACATAATTCCCGTCCAACATAGTCGTACATTCTCTTAGTTACAAATACGTTAATAAACATATTTATGTCATGCTTTTTTCGAAATCCAACCACAGGCACGTTCCAACATGAAATTTTACCATACAGATACATCTACAAAACCTACATGGCATCATATCAGATTCAATTAATCTGCCATACAATGCACTTTTAAATGTTCCCTAAGAATTATAACCTCACGTTACTTCACGAATTACTGGTAACATTATGAAGGAAACAGGATTATTCCCGACATTTTCCATCCGCTCAGTGATACAATACAATCAATCTACATACATTCAAAATCTAAAATCTGATATCTTCATCAGGTAAATTACTAAATCAATTCACAATTACTATCTAGGTTAAAGTTGGTTGTGTAAGGCAACATTCATTTATTGTAATCATATTAGCTATGTAAGGAACATGTGGCCATAGATTGTATGTTATGTGATTTAATGTGTATCATATAGACTGGGAATATCCGATGAGGTGGGGGGGGATTTTTTTTTTTTTTAAGCGTGAGAAGAGTAGACGTATCAGAATAAAGTAATAGATTATACAACATTATCAGATTAAAAAAATTGTCCACGTAGTCTCACAGGAGCAATCTACAGATCATTAGCACTTTTAGAGGAACAATGATATGTACAATGTAGCGATAATCGCTTCTTAACTGGGTTGTGTTATATTAAGCCCCTGCGAGGCCGCACACAGTAGTCATAGACAGATTCTCCACAGATGCACCAGTAGAGGGAACGGTCTCAGCGTGTTTGGGTCCGTCGCCGCAGATGCAAGTGGGGAAGGTTCACGGTTTGGGATCTGTCTCCACAGACTGCACAGTGAGGAACGGTCCACGGGTGTTTGGGTCAGTCTCGAGACCTTAGCCACAGTGAGGGGACGTTCAGGTGTTGGGATCAGTTCTCGCGAGTCAGACCTGTCTACAGTGAGTGAACGAGTTCACCGGTGTTTGGATCAGTCTCCGCAGACTGCACAGCGAGGAACCGGTCGCTGGTAGTAGGCAGAATAGTTAGATGTTGGAATTAAGTGAAACATAAGTACCAATACAAAGTATTAGTGTTTTAATAGTTTATTCTCAGTAGTAATTTTATAACAGGTGTTTTCATTTTACCATGATGTGAACAGAGTTGAGCCGAGTGGACTATTTTTAATAACTTTATTTTTAACCCGAATGTACCGAGTTCAAACACTCTTGAGTTCCTACTCTTTCAAGGTGAAAAACATCGTTACGGGTTATCTTGCCACTCCTCCCGGTAGCCCGCTCAACCGTGCCCCGCAACAAAGTAAATAAAAAAAAAACATTGTCAAAGCGTTGACCACGCCATCAAGTCTGGAACTACAACAGCGTTGTTTGTGAGGTCTATTTACAGTGCAACCCTTACTATAAAACATGCACTCAATAAAAACAATAAATACTAATTATTTACAGCAGAACCGCAGAAATACATAAAAAAGCTATGAAAAAGCTATTTCCTGTGGTAAGTTCTTTAAATGCTAGAAACTGAAGTGATTTTGGAGAGTACATGTTGTTTGATGACTAAATAGTAGAATAGATTTTTTTATTTAAGAAAAAATAATTTTGCTAAATTCATATTAATCTCTTTCATTCCTTCTAAAACTTCAAAAATACTCTTTCGCTGATGAAAAATCTCGATTTCTTCCGGAAAAATCTTTGTAATCATAGTCAAAATATCCTAAATAGTTGTACAATATAAAGAAATTATTTCAATTTATCCTCTGTTGTAGAAATGTAAACACCAAACATTTGGCGCTGAAAAATTTATTATCTCGGCAGAGTTAAGTTCCATAAAGCTCCATTTATAAAAAAATCTTTTTGTTTCAATGGAAGAGTAAAATGCCAACGATTTACAAGTGTTATAATAGAGGAGAAATTTATTGATAAAAAATATTTAGTATGTAGAGATTTGGTAATTTAATTTTGTACGAAAGACCTAAACCTAGGAAATTTCGAAATAAACTAACACATGTGAATAATCTGCTTACAAAATTGCAATAAGATGTAAAAAAAAAAAATTTGTTACAGAATTTAGAAAAAACAGAATTAAAATTTTAATACTTATCTCTTAGAACCAATGAAAAAATTATTTTCCTTTTCAAAGAATACATTAGGATTTGTAGGTATCGATACACAAGGTTATTATGAGAAGATTTTACCTATAATCTTTCCACTATTTGGATATTGAATTTGATTACGAATTTTAGCCTGAAATCTTTGATGATTTTTATGGAGTACATTTGGAGAAATTAAATGAAGAACCTCGTCAAAAGTACAAGGGTGGTATTACTCACATTCTCCCCGACTCACCTCTCGTCAATAAACTATCTAACCTAGCAAATTCCATCATTTTCCGATTATAAGTTTTAATTATATAGTTTATTCGTAGCAGACATTTCCGATAGATTGACTTGACAGCTCAAGAAAGTAGAAAGCAAACAGCTATAGATTCGGTAATTTTTCATTCGTCAGATTTATGTTTTCACTCTAGAGTAGATACAATAAGGCCGTTCTGGGTCGCTTTTGGAGACGAACGGATGTAGATTCTTGAATTTTTCTTTTGTTTTTTTTCAAAAAAAAAAAGGTTCTTCTGTGTAAGTCAAGTTTTTCAATACTATCTATAAATTTCTACGGAAATATGCCTTTTCCAGATAGAATTTTAAAGATTTCCATCTTCGTCATTTTGTTGTCTATCTAGAATTGCGTTCTGACCATCTTGTAATAAAATGATTTGTATGTCTTGAAATCATCTTTTTTGAGGTTTTTATCTAACTTTTTTCAAATAGACGATGCCATAAATCTGAACGTATCTACGAAAGAAAACTTTGATGAACTTTCTTGGTTTATCATCTTCAAACTCAAACCCAGATTCCCTGAATTTACTGAATAATTTATATAATTTTCATCGGTGTTTGCGATCATATCAACATTTCCATATTGTTTAGCCAATTCTTTTATTTACAAATGAGTATCGTAAATTTGACATCTTGTGGCAAGAAACGGGAATAATCTGAGGAAATTTCAAATTTAGATTACAAATTTCTATGAGCTGCTCCTCGAAACTTTCCAGTCAAATGACAATGATTCTCTTACTTTATTATAACTCTTATCTTTCCAACTATCAGGGAGTAAAACCATACTGAATTGACTCAACATCATCAACAGACCATTCGCAAATATGACATACCGTTGCATTTTGTTATGAAATTTTCTTCTTCTTCAGATCAATTTCATAGGATTTTTTTGTTCTTAGAATTATACTTTTGTAGCTATGTATTTTGATATTTTATTGAGTTCTTCAAACAATTTTGCAGGAACATTTGGCAAATCTTCTTCATTATTTGCTCTATAACATATAGGTTGTTACATGCGATTTGGTCACATTTGACATCTAAATAAAGAGTAAGAACCATAAGGAATGTGCTTCTGAATCTTGGTTGTAGTCGATCTTTGGGGATTGTTCTTGCATTGCGAAATTTTTTCTAATATGCTCTCAAAATCCATATAAATACACGTACGGATGGCTAAACTTCTTTTTGATAATTAGTAAATGATTTTGTTTGACCTGGACACGGTCATAATTGGCTGTACAAACTTCATGTTGTTTTGCAAATTTCAAAATGATGCTGTTAAATCTCCAGATTTGTAGAAAATGGCTTAAACATCTTCTACAAAGAAATTTTTCATTTCTTGTATGCTTGGAAAACTGAGAACTCACGAGTTTATTTAAAATCGGTTATCAAAACACAATGAGAATTTGTCTTCTTGTTTTAACATACAATAAATCGATTTCTAACTCGGCATCATATTTTTCAGAAATTTGGTAACGGAAACATTATTGAGTTTCTCATCATAAACTGTAGATATTTATAGACATTTTTTGATATTTGTACTTGGAATTGTGACTCTCGTCTTTTCAAAATAATTGTATATCTTTTAAGGACACGTTGGATACTCGAAACCTGAAAATATCTCGTCATTTACAAATTTTACATATTGTTTTGATTTTTTTTTTTTTTTTTTTTTTTTTCTTTCGCAGTCTCTTTCGGTTTTTTTCTATAGCACATCGGATAGAAATAAATAAAGCAATAATCATCTTTATTTTTTGATATTGTTATACAAGCATTCTTATCTTTGATTTTCTTTGGCAAATCGATTATATTGATCCTGCGTTCATTATTTCCGTGTTTATTAATGCTCAAAACTAGTTGTTAACATCTTTTTAAAATGTCCATCCAGAACCTCTATTTGGATGATTTGTCTGTTCTCGATGAGTTTAATTTATTAAATTGCTTAGTAATAAAGTCGTGTTACGTCGAAGATTTCGTCTGCTTTTATAGTAAAGTACAATGTGGCAATTTTGTCAGTTCTCCGATTACTAAAGTTCGTTTCGTATTCGCATTCCCAAGAGAGATACACCCTTCATATTTTAAACATTTTCTTGAAAATTTTCTCGATTAAACTTTTAATTTCTGACCGCATAATTGAAAGATATTTGTAAATTGACATGGAATTGTCGTTCAAGTTTGTTAAAATGTATTGGCTTGAAAAGACCGTCGTATTGAAGATAAAACTTCTACATCAATGGATATTTTTCGGATTTTACTTTAAGAGTTTTATCAATTTCTTCGATCATTTCAGACTTAGTTTTATCGTTTTGTTTCTATCGACAATTTTTCAGCGATTGATTGAATTTTTTCATCTTTAAATAGATTGAGATCTTTTTTATCTTCCTTAAAGTTTTTCTTTAATTCTCGTAATTTTTCTATATTTTACATCTTTTCATGATCTACAATTTGATTATTCCTTTAGCCCATTGTCTTAAAAAATTCAGTTCATTCTCGTAAATTTCTTTGTTTTTTGGCATGGATTTTGGAGCCATATTGTCGATCATAGTTTTTTCTTAAAATTTCTTTTTTGGCAAACGGACATGTTACTTTTTCACCCTCCATTTATAAAGGAACAATTTCTTAACCTAAGGATTGTAGGAAAGGCAATTTAAATTCTCTATACTATTTTTTAAATAATTTTAGAAGTTTAAAAAAATAATGGGAATTTTCTACTTAGAATTTGACATGAAATCAGCACAATTTCTGGTGGAAACAGTTGGATTAGATTCTTCATGATTTATTAATTTTAAAAAATGTGTAAACTAAGAACTTAAAATTATTGAAAAAAGATACGTATAAGAAGAATTTTTATAAATTGCCATCCTACAAACCTTATGTTGTAAGAAAATTTTTCTTATTTAAAAAATAGGAGCTACTAAAAGAAATTAAATGAGGTTGAGTGATTTTAAAAGATCAAAAAGAATATAAGAAATTAATGGAATTAAAAGAAAATAAAGAAATACGAAAATTTTGAATCACTGGAAGAAAATGGAAAGAGATAAATTCGGGGTTACAATAATTTGCCGAGATTTGGAAGATTTTATAAAGTACACTTAATCTCGAGAGAGAACAGATTTTTGACTGTTTTGGAGTGTAAAAAAAAAAGCGAATTAAAGAATTGAATAAACATGATAACATTAACCACTTGGTTTGTTACTGGAAAAGAAGACTATTAAAGATAAAGACTGTGTTATCTAATCAATTATTGAAGAGTAAAAGATTTTTCGTCGTAGCAGAACATTTCCGATAGATGTTCCGAGTTTGACAGCTCAAGAAAAGTAGAAGCAAACAAGCTATAGATTCGGTAATTTATTCCAAATTCCGTGATTTATGGTTCTCACTAGACACATAGACTACAATAAGAGCCGGTTCTGGGTCTCGCTTTTGGAGACGAACGGATGTAGATTCGTGTGGTAAATTTTTTCATTGAGATTTTGCTGTGGTTTGTTTTCTCAGCTTCCTTTATGGTCTCTCAATGAACAGTAATTTTAACATTTTGATTTTCCGGTCGGCTCCAAAAGTGGTCTAGGAAAACCCCTATATTCATATCTAACTTAATATATTATAATAAAATCTTACTATAATACTATTATATAATAATGAAATATATGGTAATACTATAATATATATTTATTAATATATATTATTACAGTAAAAAATATATTATTAATAGTGTATTAACATATATTCATTCAACAGATACACGATTATCGCGTGTAAAAACAAAGTTATTACGGCCCACAACAAAGTTTTATTCATATACGGTTAATTTACGATTTTGCGAGAACCTAGATTGAACCAAAACTATTATCTCTAGCGTAAATTGAGGAGCGATTGAAAAGATTTTTGTGTCCTTGTGTGGTGTTTATAATTTATGCCTGCATATGTTTCGTTTCTTAACTCTTCTTCTAAATCTGTAAGCATGTATGGCTACCAACTTAATCTAGTACTATGTAAAGGCGGATGCGACGGTTAGCAGACTAGCACACACATTTAAAAACGCATTACACTTGAAAGTAACTTATAGAATAATATACTGAATGATGGAAAATGTAATTATTTAATTTAATAATAGTTAGCAGAGCGGAATGTTGTTGCTCTAAGATTATAATATTAGATTCTTAACCTGAGAGGCCGGTTTGGTAACCATAATAATCACAGTCTACTATCATTTTACATAAGTGGTTCTTAGGGATGAAGGTCTGTGCTGTCCGGCAATCAAGTTGAAGGGGCGTTCCATTAAATATTATCCGAAAACAGATTGACCATGAGACCTTATGGAGTGGAAGTCAGATTACGCACATGTCTCTTACTATCGGCATCAGAGCGTGCAAGGCTTATGATGCCATTCAAAACCTATAACTGCCTTTGTATGTGGAGACTATTTAGTCCCTTAATGACATACAGCTGAAACCACAGACCGTAAAGGATAACCTGCCAAAAACAGGCTTTTGACAGGTTATTTATAACTATTGTAATATACATATTATTATTACATTAATTAATAATATTGAAAAATGTACATAGGTAAAACTCGAACGAAAGCTATTTACAGAACTATTTAAACGTTTAATATTTGAGAGGCCACAACAGATAATAAGGCCTAAAGCCAAAGCACTGTTCTGAGCCTATGTGGGAATTCCAAAGTGATAAGTGAGTAAATGCGAATCAAGAGCAAAAGATCAGAAACGTAGGCTTTCTTTTCCTATTGAGAGATGGGGGGGATGACACGCTGAGTGATCCTGACCTTGCAGCAAGCGAGCCCCGCCAATCCCGGACCATTTCGTGAAGGGGTTCGTAAAAACCCACCATTCGCATCCGGTGGTTGCACAGGTTTTGTGGTCAGAGAATGGCTTCTTAGCTCTAACCTCACCAAAGGAAAATAGCACAATTTTATCTTAAACCTTTTTACCTTTAACTCCTGTGGAATTTCAAAAACGTTAATACAGACCAGCAAGTTTCTTTGCTTTTCGGAATAGTAAAAAAAATGTCTGAGTGGACATTTTGCAGGTGCTAAAACTCAATCTCAGCTAAAGAGTGAGGCTACATGATGATTTTCAAGAAGGCGGTAAAATTGCACACTTAAAATTACTTTTAGAAACTCGTTAATAATCCTATTGGTAATCTCCCCAACGTAAGTAAAAACGTTCGAGGATAAGTAAGACTTTTAAAGGAAGACAAGCAACAATGACATTTAAGTGGTAAAAGATTATCATACGATAGAAAAGATAGAATATTTACAACATACTGTGCAAGACGGATTCCTTCTAAATTTAAATTGACAATTTTATTCCACATAATTGAAACAATATTTATAACATCTATTATGGTATCTTAAAATAAAATACCGGCTTTTCTATCATACAATATTAATTTTACATTGTGGATTCCAGGGGAAAAGCAGAGGGGACTACTCAGACAAGTTGGCCTGAAAAACTTAGATGATAGCGTTATGTTTGACGAATCCTTGTTAAAATTCCGGCTCTGCTACCTAAGAACCAACAACAATCTCGAGTATTGACATTTTTAACTTTTTCTACTAATTGCACATAGCTATATTTGTGATATTTGACATATGTTTTTTTTATCTCTGAAAACGTCTGTCTTTAAAGCTACAATAGTAGATAATTATGCCGTATTAATTCTTACAGAAAATAAGTAACTAGAATTATATATACGAATCAAAGTTCTTCACATTGTTTTAATAGTCTATTAACTTTCTTGTATATTAGTTTATTTTACTGAATTGTTTGCGCGTATGGAAAAACCTGATACATCCAAACAAGTGATTATAGGGAATATTTTAAAAAAGCTTTCAAACTAATTCAGGATTTAATTAATGAATTTAACTGAATGTTGTATTCAACGAAAGAAACCTTCAAAACATAATATTTTTATTCTGATTTTTAATACTTTCGTATGGTGCATCTTAATTTTTTTATAAGCATTCTACATTAATAATACTCCGTACATGCAAAAACGATTCATATACGGGACGCTTTTCTTAAAAAAAACACACTTTAATTTTACTATACCACTTTCGTATGTATATAGTGAACCATGTTTTTTTAAAGCAATTTCATTTAAGAAATTAATATTTTAAACAACATTTTGTTCCATGAGATAAACAATCTGAGCACCCAAGAAAATATTCGCCAGAAACATTTTCTTTGTTTTAGTCTAATAAATTCTTGAGATTATTTTGCATTATAGTATTTTTATTTCAAATAGATTTACTTTACACAATAAAAATGAAATATAATAAAATATCAAACAGAAAAGTAATGTTACTTTTCTAAATTTCGGTCTTTGGCTGTAACCCTGAACCATTCCCAAAAGTAAAAAATAGAGTGATAAGAACAATTTCTAACAACTCATGGAATTTACCAGCACCTTTTTTTTGCAGTTACACCATTCATTTTGCAATCCAAGGCAGGCGACTGAAATCTACATTATTCTATTTCCGAGGACCTCAAATTTTATAGTAGAGGCCCATTAGGGCTCACGTCCCCCTTAACTAATACAGTAAAGCCGTTTAGGGAGGAAATAGATTGTATAATACAATTTATACGTATCAAATAGCTTAAATAGCATGACCAATTTAAAATTATTTTTGTCATTAGATAAGTTCCACACGAGTATTTTTAGTCCTCACTTATATTTATCACACTTAGCCCAATTATTTAAAACCATATATATTTTTTTGAAAATAAATTGATTTAAAGATTTGCTCTTTTGGTAGACAACTCCAATGGGCGGTAAAACAGTGGTGTATTTGATCACGCAAAAGAAGAAGCCATGAGACATTTTGGGTTGGGAAAGTGTTTCCCAGAGCTCACTGGCAGACCTATATTTGTAAGAATATAAAGAATATTAACAGTGGTAAAATCTTTACAATACTTTTATTGGCCTTTGTTAGAATGTTAAAGGAAAAAATTTTGCAGCTTACAACGCTTAAGCAAAGCAAGTGTACATCATAAAATTAATGTTTACTAGAAACAAAAATTTAATTAATAGAACCATCACACAAGATTACAAGTAAGTGATCTTTGTTTTCTCCTAACGAGTTTCGTTGGTTATATCGCTTTTTAACTAATTACATAATTAAGTGCTCAGAATGTTAGTGTAAAACGATTTAAAGAAAAGTCAGATGCATGACTATCTTATTTGAAAAGACCTCTTTTTTAAAAACTACGAATGAATTTTACAGTTCTGACATTAGCATGTTAATGTTTGAAGGAAGATATAAGTTACGTGTGTATTTTAATTTTATATACCTAAACTGTAGCTTATTTTATCGATTTTTTATAACCATGTCAAACCCATTTTAAAAGTATCATATTTCCATGTTACGTTCTGCATGATTTAATTTTGTAAGTATAAATTATATTGCAAATTTTTTCCTTGCCACTGGTTATGCACACGTTTGTGTCTGTTTATTTTACATTGCTATTAAGTCTACTTAACATTTTTAAATCTTAGATCATTTATTAAAAAAAAAAACAAAACAACCACTTTTTAACACATCATTAACACTAATTTGCTTTCACAGCTATTGGTATTGAGATTCAACGGTATTAATGCCCATGATTTAACTATAAGGTTATACTGTTACACGATTGATTACCAATTGTTTAATAGTGATATATATGTATATATATTATAATATATATATCTATATAATATGTCTTTATAGTATATATAGTATATATATCATATATATATATATAAATATACTTTATAATGTAATTCTATGATCTGTCTTTAAACTTGCGAAAATTGTAATTGTGACATCATAATGTGATGTTACGACGGATCCATTGCCATGTAAAATTGGTTATTAAAGATAAATAAATTGATATCTATATCTAAAAAATTCGCTTTAATGTTGTTTGTTATTGATAACTACACGAACCCCTATTTCTATAAGTACTATATCAAACTGTAGAAACAATCCTAATCATATAACATAGCATCATGGCGAAACGTTGCCTGTTGATTTGTTTGATGTTTTTTTTCACGCGCTAAAACTACTCAACTGACTGTACTGAAATTTTTTACATGTGACGATTCTTATGGTTCCTGAGATGAATAAAATGTCTATCTTCTTATTTTTCGAAATTACCCTTCCAGGGCTTAATAACGAACCCACTGGCGTCTTTAAAAGTAGCCGAAAAAATTCCACTCTTAGCCCTACTAAAGTAGTGTAATAATTTAATGTGGAAATGAAAATTGTCCAAATCCTTAATCAACTGTTCTGTTGTAAATATTACTTAATTATTATTCAAGTTTTTTACATTTATAGTAGAGGTTGAATTTAAAGTAGTTAAAAACGTGCGTGAAGACGGGGTGGTTCTCCTCACGAGCAGCTTTCTGAAAGATTTCACACATAGGAACTATCTGGAGAGCAGTAAGCAATAAAGCTATATTTAGCATACACTTATAGACATGTGGGAGAGAAAGGTACGTTTGCTGAAGTATTTGGTAATAGGAGAGTCCAAGTTTGTATAACAGAGCAGATGAAACAATAAATAGAAGATGAACGTGGTCGGCGGACGGGAGTTTTTGAGGGGATATTACAACAGATTCTAGATGCAGTGAAAAGTGCCTAGGGAAGGGTGTCATTCAGCCAAATATCCTGAAGGCGTGATCAGGTTTACGATTTATTGTGACGATAAAATGTCTTAAGAAAAAACCAGTAATTCTTTATAGTTTCTGATTTCAACAGATTATGTAAGTAACTAATCTAGCCTTAAAAATAAGTCATAAAACGTAAGGAAAGTCAGAGATTTAGAAGTCTAAAGACATCAGTTTGAGGCTATTAGACACAGGGAGATTAATGCTGGATGAAATTTTCGGTACTTTTTGGGATTATACCGACCTACACCGCCAAGACATTGAATTGTTATTTTAACATTTTGCTTCTAGCTGATTACTAGATTAGCGTAAGAAAAATATGTTCGTCAATATAAAACAGGAATTGTCATTATCGCAAACCTCCCTCTTTCCTCACGCTCTATCGCACACCTCAGAATAGAGGTTCAAAGTCGAGCTGAGCTCTAATAGATAAACGATGATTGTAGAGTCTCGCCGCCCCGTTCAAGCTGGATGCGTCCGAGTTTTTGTTGTTACTTCCGTTGTTTTATCTCTACATTTCAGTACCAAAACATCACTCACTAAAAATCAACAAAAACATACCATTAACAAACAAAAAACTAAACTCTAAAACTCTTTCTTATTAACAAAAAAATACACACGAAAAGCTTGTTTTTTTTCTTTGATCACCACTCCGCCCACCCATAAATGCGAGGTGAGCCTCCGGCCCATTTTTTTCTAGCGGCGGGCTTCGCGTGCAGGCCCCGCGCTGATGTCAACGACGGAGAAAAACATTCCCTCCGAGATAGTACCTATCAGTAAAATATCAATATTCTAGAGGGGCTGTGATCAGAAATATTAAATTGAATTGTAAGTGGAAAGGCAATTATGTACCGTGGCCAAAAAAACTAAATCATGTGAGTGCTGGCGCGGCCTGCTTGTAGCTGATCGGTGATTCGTCGGATGAAAAGATTAAGGAATAAGAGCAATATAAATTAACAATTGATAATCGTTGTAAGTGGTTGTAATTTTGTAATTTAATAGAGTATGTTTTATGTCGGTTTATATACATGTTTTGGTTTCTTATAAATTTTATCATATTTTTTGGTGGTTTCTGTCATACTGGTGTGGTCGGTACAATCCCAAAGTAACCTGAAATTTTCGCTTTAAAAGGGGTGGAAGCTTTTTAAATTAATGTACCAATTCCAGCATCTCAAACGTTCTACATAATAGAGTTTGTAAACAATTTGTGACTATAAATAAAATGTTTAAAATTATGCATGAGATAAAAATCTCTTCTTACTTCATCATTTTGAATTGGTAATTAGGCTTCGATTGATACTGTGATATAATATATTTTCTTGGGTACAGGAAACCATAAAACGATAATCCAACAATTATAGAATAAAAAACCATATTTTTAATCACGAAATATAATTATAAGGTCGATAGCATCATAAAGTTGCTGACGTACTTTTGTCCCCCCCCTTGAAATCGCGGCAAACAAGCGCCAAAGATGAACACTGGCGTTGTGAAATATAATTTCACTCGAAACCAGCACTAAATTGCGTGCTAAAATAATCGGATAACTGCTAACCGTTGCAGATCACAAGAGAACAAATGTCTCTGTATAAATTTTTGTTTGGGGGGGTAAAAAATTTTTGTAGCCACATAAATTTGAAAGAACTGTTATGAAACCTATCTAAATCTATGCCTTTTTGACAAAAGTAAGCTATTCAGCACGATATATCATTTTCATAATTCGCATAGAGAGGACAAAAGTCAAGCAGTTGGAACACAAACTCTAAGAACTGGAGTAAAGTTAAAATGATTATAAACATACTAATTTTAGCAAATGTTTCATTTATCATAGATATGAAAATTCAAAATTAACGTCGCGTAACCAAAAAGTGGAGTCAATAGCAGTTGTAAAACATATTAAATTAAATTGCGTGGTGAAAGCCGTGTGGTAAAAACTTGCTAGATTAGTATAATACAAACAATTTACAGTCGTACTCTCGATTAATTCTTAAAATTGGGCGGGACTTTGCCAAAAAAATTCGAATTAGTGAGAGTTTTGAATTACCGAGAGTTTCGATTTATTGAGAGGAAAGAAAACTATTCTAATTACCCAAGATTTTACAGCCCTAAGACCCTAAGGTTAAAAAAGTCTACGCTACTTTCGGACATCAAATTCAGTAAAAAAATGATAGATAAATTGCAGTGTGGAGAATATGGCATTTTTAAATCAGTTTAACAAATTGATAGGCTAACTACAGTAGTTTATTGCGATGCTTTTACCTGGAGAGAAAAATAGCGCAGCTTTTCTAAGGATGTGCTGGCTTCCTTCAGTGCGACAGGCGGGAACTCCTGGTCCTTCCTCATCGTTATCAACATCAGGTTGTTCTTCATCTTTAGCGGCCAGGTGTCAACATCAGTAAGGGTTTCCCCATACTGCAACTTCGTCAATCAACTTGCACAAAATCTTCAAATAGAACATCTCCTATTACAGGGTGAGATTCCCAAGGTGTTGCCCTGCACAACTTGAAGTTCTTCATCTGGTGTGTTAACACAGAATCCAGACTTACGAAAACATTTAAATATTGTCGTTTGACTCACACTTTTCCACGCTTTTTCAACAATCAACATGGCTGTGAGAATAGATATGTTTGGAGTTTTCATTACTGTCAATTCCATCCAGTACAATCTTGACTATTTCATGTCTGTAAAATGCTTTGAAGTTTTGAATTATGCCTTGGTCTAGAGGCTGAAACTTGGATGTTGTATTTGGTGGAAAAAAGTGAAGTTTCACATTCGAGAGATTTGGAGGGTTGTTATGAACTGAACAGTTATCAAGGAATAAGAGGATTTCACGATTTTGTTTTTTCATGTCGCTGTTCAATGAACTTAATCACTCGTTAAACAACTCCCGTTGTCATCCACGCCTTTTTGTTCGAGCGGTAGGTTACGGGAAATGACTGGATACCTTTAAAACCACCTAGGTTTTGCTTTTTTCCCGATGAGGAGGGGCTTCAATTTTTTCGGAACCATCCATGTTAACAGTCAACATAAGAGTTAACCTTTCCTTACTATGTTTCCCTCCGTGGCATTTCTCGTCTTTAAATGTAAATGTCTTGTCCGGCATGCATTTAAAGAATAAGCCGGTCTCGTCGGTGTTAAACATGTTCTGTGGTTCATAACTTTCTGTTAAGCCTGGACAACTCTGCACGCCAATCGGAACACACACTGTCGCTAAAGCTAGCGCTTTCCCCACAAACCTTTTTAAAAAATATACCATTACGTTTTTTGAAATTAGTCAACCAGCCTTCGCTTGCTGCAAAGCTGGGGATGCCAAGCTCTTTAGCATATGCCTTTGCCTTTTCTTTTAAAAGCGAACCTCCAACAGGAACATTTTTATCTCTACACTGTCTAAGCCATGTGACTAAACACTCTTCTAATCTAGGATATTCACCTTTTGTCATTCTTTTTCTTCCTGCTACGGAACTCACTTCAACTATTTTTTGTTTATTTTTTAGAATGGTAGACAAGGTACTCGCAGGGATTTGAAATGTTTTTTGCAACTTCCGACTTCGCTTTACCACTTTCTACCGCCGCGATCACTTCTTTCTTTTCGGAAAGAGAAAGACATTTATATTTTTTGCTTAGTAGCCATCACGACAAACACTTCTTACACACAACAATCACGACTGCCACACAACACGGCGCAAACATAACCAACACTGCAAAGAGTATGCTCTGGGACACAGGATGCAAAGTTTCTTGTTATGCCAGGAATAAGTTGAAATGCGTGTTTCCCACCGGCCGACTCTCAATTCGAATTACAAAGAGTTCTGTCGAGTGAACTTCGAATTACTGAGTGTTCTGTATCGGCCTAACCTCAATTCGTTTACGTCATTTCGAATTATAGAGAGTTCCGCCGACAAGACTTCGAATTACTGCGTGTTCAAAATTAGTCTGGCCTCTGCGGTAAGTTTGAAATACCGAGTGTAATCAAAATGCATTGAAAAATTTCGAAATAGCGAGAGTTTTTTCAAGGGACCGGCCTTTTCGTTCGAATAACCAAGAGTTTTGAATTATCGAATGTTTGAATTATCGAGAGTCGGCTGTATTAACTTGGAGAACCACATATTAAGACAACATGGAGATTTTAGGATACATATCTATACCGCAAGTACAGGGTGCGTTAGAAAAGGTGTTCTCACCAAATGATCGTATATAAAGATAACGATTATAGTTAACGAGCCAAAAGCCATTTTGTATCGTATATTCACAAAGGAATTTTCTATTAGAAAAATCAATCGTCAACTACGGTAATTTTGGTAAATTACCATGAAACATTACGCGGAAATTGTAATGAAACAAAAGGGTAAAAATATCAAATTATATTTTTTCAGATTATTTTTTTCTTTTCACCTGACAAATATATACACGTAAACTGGCAACTGATTCCCCTAATCTAGTTGTCTGACTGTGATGTCATTATTACTTACGTGGCTAGTAGTCGGTTTTTAATATGTTAATTTTATAGTTTTATGTTTTTAACTCTTTTGCAACCCCTCCCATTTGGTCTCTCCAAATAGTACAGATTGGCTTTCTCATAGACTGTGGAGATGTAACGAGGAACAGCAAACATGACTAGAGGAAATTTTACACTGCCAATGACGTAGTGAAGCGGGTACAACGATTATCGTAAGATAACGAGATAAAGCAACATCGAGCGTGGCTACTTCTTGGATGGGTGACCGCAGAGCGCTCCTGTCCTTGGTCCCGGCCGTTGGTGGAGGTTCGGAACTCACCTTGAAGCCGTTGGTCTCACGGTTGAATTAGAGAGGGCTTTTTAGCCCTAACTTTCGCCTGGTAAAATAAGACATCTTAAACTTTACTTTTCTTTACTTTTAGAGAAGGGGTTCTTTAAAGTATGGTTTCACAATGTTAAAACCACACGTAATTGCAAAAACCTGAGGTCTAGGTTAGAATATCAAAATATTCCAACGTAAATCTGCAACACATGGTACATGGTTTTTAAAAAGTTACACTGAAAGGTAGCACTGTGGGTAAAAAGTTTTTAATGATACTTTAACCCTTTCAAAATTGTAAGACCGACTGAATTCTTTACATAATGGTGTTCAGTTCAATAAATATGTGAGTCCGTGCTCACACCGCTTTTACCGTATCTGTTTCCACAGGCCAGACATTACTTTAATTAAATTATCTGGTTCGTATCATTATCTTATTTACTGACTGTACCAGATGTATCTGTACAAATTTGCTTTATTTTAATTTATCTAAAGAAGCCTTCTACTTCATTCAGGAGGTGAAATCAATCTCATGTTGGAATAAATCTTTTTTTTTAATTTCGAAATATAATTTTATCAGACGACATCAAGATGGTTTTTTAAGGGTTAGGAAAGTGAAAGATGTTTTCTTTGTCATTACAAGCAGAGATTTGTTTAGGAATTTTAATTAAAGTTATGGACGTTACGTCTAATTACAATTGTTGGTGGTAATGTCATGGATATTTTATAATAGTATGTATATTACAAATGTATGAAGGTTTCCAAAAGCTCTTTTCTGATGGTAACTTTATAATAGAAAGTTGAAACACTGTATTTATAACTGTTATAACTAATAATATGAAAAACAGAAACAGCAACTACCGAAATAAAAAAAGACAAATAATTACTGGATTTTTCTTCTCCAAACCAAGTGGAAGTTTCCAGTAACCCATTATTCTCTCGGCTGTCGGAAAAAATAAGTATAGTTAAGCATAAATGGGCACATGCTCTAGAAAAATTCTCCAAAATGAAAGATCCAATAATATTTTTGTGACATACTAATTCACAAGGGGATGACAATCGACAGGAATTTGTAGAGTTATTACCGCTCTATCAACATTTCACGAAAACAATAGGTAAAAGGGAGTAATATGTTTCTGTTTCATTAATTAGAATTTGTATCCAAGTATCCTAAAACGGAATGAAGCACAGCGGAAACGTTTTATTGTAACAGCTTGTTGTGATGGAGACGTTTTTTCATTATTGGTTTTATTCGATGTTCCTGCCGTAAATGAACTAACCAATCATTTTAGAATCAACGTTTGATAAAACCTTGCCTTCCAAAGCTGTCATTTTTATGCGAAATATTAGCGGTCCAGTAATAATTATTGTTTGTAATATTTTATTTATTTAAAATAGCTCTTAAAATCAAAATGTGAGATTAAAAATCCATAGCAAAGATGCTTGTACAGTTATTTAGGACTAATAATTATGATTCGTGAGCGAAAGTAAAAAAAAAACATTAGTAACTTCCATATGAAGACAAATTATTACAATTACACGAAACTAAAGTTATATACATTTTATATTATAGATATTTGATAAACCTTTGTAATAATCGTTTTACATAATATGTGCTGAGCGGTCATAATATATATATATTATACGTATAAAAAATTTGAACCTTCCCAATCAATTTAAAGCTCGAGTAAAACACTTCCTGGTGTCAAAGGCATTTTACTCTGTTGATGAGTTCATAATGGGCCGCTGGGATGAAAACATTAAAAAATGTTATTCAAGAGTATTAACACATAACCCGGTTCTGATGTAGATAAATAAAGACCGAATGACATCTTTATGACGCGCTGTGTGCTTTATGACATACTGTGTTTATGAAAAATAGGTCTAATAAAATTATAATGGTTTTTATTTTAAAGTTTCAATTATTTTCAACTTAAATTCCATTTTATGACGCATGCAATGCAATTGTAACTATTTTTGATGCAAGAAAGATTATTAAAATATGTATATATTTAAAATAATCGTAAAAGATATATAGACATTATCGTATATAAGTTAACAGTTATTCGAAAGTAAATGGTTAACTCAGCCACGTAAAAATACAGTAAAGTGCCTTTATTGTGATTGCCTTCTCTGAAATATTAAATATTATAATCTATTTATATAATTGCCACTAGTACACTGAGTTATCATGGTACTATAGAGTAAATTAAAGTATATTGTAAAATGTTTTCCAAACTATGTTTTGGTTTTTTGCCATTTTGCCATATGTGTAAACTTTTTACTATAAGGGGCCAAAGAGGGGACTCGGATATTTACAGAGGTCCCACAATATATACAACACTGTTCAGGGACAGCAACAATAACGTTTCAAGTACAAATCAGTGGTGAAGTTCAGTCTGTGGCAACTTATCTCGTTATAAGTTTTTTATTCATTGCGAATGATATTTACAAAAAATGGATTTTTTTTCATACAAACTCTAGTTTTATATTGAAATAATGATAAGTTGAACTCCGTAAAGCAAAATTATATTATTATACCTACCTATTTTTTTGGATCCAAAACCGTTGCAAAAACAACTAACCTTATTATGGATCGTTCTTTTATTTTTATGTAAGTAAACAATACAATTACAAATAAATGATCATTTTATGAAAAAAACATTCTAGCTACTCAAATTAATTAAACTAATTTTTTATACTTCCTCTAAAAGAGCAGTGATTGGCTTGATTTGGTACAGCTAAGTCTATTCTTCGTCCTTCCAATTTCCAGCAAAACTTTTAATTAAAATAACCATTATTTTGTTTTTTTTTTATAACTTTTCAATATAATTTCACTGTATAAGTGAGCACACAAGGTGATTTTTCTTGAGGATCGATGGAGTATTTTATCTCAAGAGAGTTATCAATCATCAGCAACGCAGGACAAAACACCACCGACGCGAAGATAAAAATGGCAGGTAAGGGCTAAAAACATGAAGCAAAACTTTGATCTCCGTTTATATTTTACATGATTAGATCAACTTAAAACAGACCGCCAGACACAGAACAGATATTTAAATCATTTTCAGACAAGTAAGTAAACAGGCAGAAAGACGCTTCAGTTTCTTTATGTGGTTTGATTTTGATGTAATATTTATATACGTTGTTTTAGGGCTGAAGGAATTGCTTTTAATTTTTAAATAAACTTTTTCGTATGTCATAGTGTTTGAGTAGAATTGCTTGAAGCATATGATCTCTGTTTCTAAACCAGCTTAATAAAACTAACGACACTAATGTGGTTTTATTTCTCTTGTGCATTTGGTACCGCTGTTTTGATCATAGAAAGAAATAGTAAATGTGTAAAAGATTCTGTCAAATTGTACTTCAGTACATAAAATCCACCTGATATATAAGAGAAAATTAATAAGTTTCTTTGACTTTGTAGTACTGCTAGCAATTCTATGCTCAGCTATCAATATCGTGTAACACAAGACCTTTGATAGCCCTCGTCTTTGACCGGTCAATCTCAAAACCAATCATAACAATATTTAAAACCTTTCATTCACATATAGATGAAAGGTTATAAAGTTGTGTGTCACTGAATTGTTAATGGCATTCATGTGAAGTTATATCTTTTAAGTTATGTCTTAAGTTGTAACACCACAGGGATTATTTAAATTTTTCGCACTAAACATTAAATCTTAAAGGAAAAATATTGTATAAAATGGGTGCTAGTTAATGGTTAGCAAATTTCTATACTGTCTTGTATACATTTAATAAATTAGCCCAATTTATCTGAAATAATTAATCTATTTTTAAGTTTTTATAAATATTGTATGAAAAATATATTTGCCATTATTTATTTTTATTGTTCCTTAAAATCAAACTCATGATATCCGGGTTGTTTACGAAACACGTTGATTTATAAATGGTATTTTATTTAGTTCTTGAAATTTCAAAGTTCGCAGTCTTTTGTAGAAACCATTTTCAGTCACAATTTGAAGCCCAACGTGAGCCAGGAATGGTATGTATGCCTGCAGAAGTTTTTTTCACCTCTTGTCTGAATCTGTAAGCCTAGTGTAGGGCTCCAATTTATAGTATTACGTAAGGGGGATGAAACAGTTGTGACTAGCCACATTGTACAACACTTGCCACTTGTATTATTCCAAATATATAAAATATGAAATTAATTTTAATTTACGAGCAAAGGTTTGTATTGCTGTAAGTTACATGGCTGAAAATGTCTCGTCACATAGAAGTAAATAATTCTCCTAGTACTCTTTTCATTTGTTATAAACTATGTGAGAATGGACCATAAAAAATTTGGATTTGGGTAAAAATATGTAATTGTAGACTGATTCTTTCTGTACACTTATAGCACTAAAGGGATTTAAAAACATAAATAAAATTTTTTTTCTGCTTACGCATGAAACATAATTATGTTGAAATAAACTTAAGTATCAGTACACAAGAAAATGAATTCATTGCAAAAGTCCTTAACATTAAAATCCTCTTAAGTGAAAATGAGTTATAATAACATAGAAACTGTTTCAACTGTTTTATTCTGTGATTGACAATCACAAGACTAGAATGTGAACTGCTTTGGGTAAAAAGAATAGTTAGAGAAGATCTTTTAATTGCAAAATTATTAAGCAACTCGTCCATAAATCTTTGTCTCAACCCTGGTCTTCGCCAGCGTACTCCTAGTGTAGATTTTCCACGCCCTAACGTCTTTTTGAACATTAAAACTTTCAATTTTTTAAAGTTTTTTACACTACAATATAATGCCTGAAAAATGCCTCTAAGTCACATTGAAATAAAATATTTCTCCTAGTACTCTTTTCATTTGTTAAAAACTATGTGAGAATGGACCATAATAACATTTGGATTTTGTAAAATATGTAATTGTAGACTAATTCTTTCTGTACATTTATAGTACTGAATGGATTTAAAACCATAAATATATTTCAATATTTATGGGTGTTAATTACGTGAAATGAATTTTACTTTAAAAATTAAAAATTCCTAATATAACCTTTTTCCAACAATTCACCTATACTATGTACTGTTTCCATCATTGAAAAATCTTTATACACGAGATTTTTTCTATGAATAAACTTTAAAAAATTTCTAGTCAAGTTTTAATATATTATTATTTCTGTAATATGGCCTGTAATAATTGTAGGAGAAGTTTAAAAGTTGCAATGTTTTGTATACTACGTAAATTAGGTACGTAAAAGCTACAATCTGAAAATTCAATTTTTTTTTAATAAACAAATTAGCAATAACGTAAACGGTCATATCGATAAATATTCCAGGCTTACAGTACAAGTCTTACAGTAATATATTGACAAATACAACCATAATCTAATAAGGGAACAAATCTTTAGTATAATTGAATGGTTTTATAGAAATGTTTATACGGTAAGTACTCATATTAGTTTATAATCCAAGAACATGTATTTTGTTAAATTTTTGGTACTACACATGACTAATTAAAAGCGATATTTCAAGTAGAGGTACCTGTTTCAGAGCATAAATGATTGTACACCGCTTGACACTATAGGTTTTGGGTACAGAGAGGATGAAATACAGCACAAAGCACAGGTTCTATACAAAACTTACCATAGAAATGCTACAACTATAATAGAAACTCAAGAAAAAAATCTGTATAACATGTTAAATGCTCTGGTACTTTGTGATGTATAAATATTCGTTAAAACTAAGACCTAAACTGTTTTAGGTAACAAGTGATATTGAAATCGTAAACTGTGATTTTTAAAGTTAATGGAAAATTTACCTTTCATCCATGTAATAGTTCCTGGATCCCTCTGTCCCGTCGTGCTATGTCTGTGCCATACAAATAGTGTTCCCTGACGCGGCACAACTATTTATCCACGCGACTAGTTTGTGAGTTTGGACGAAGAATTTAAAAAACAGTTGCGAGCCAATGTTCACTTACATAAAATTATTAACAAAACAAACATTAAATTAAATATACCTCCTACGTTAAATTGTTTCTCATGGCGATATTAAATGACTATATGGTAATGCAACCACTGCTACGTGGGATTTAACACAACTGGTGTTTTTATATTATATTGGTGAACGTCAACGACTAACAACTAATATTAAAACCCATATATATCTTGTTACCCCCAAAACACCAATACAAACATTCTAAGAAGGCAAACGATTTAAATAATAAACCCAACTAAATACTACCACTTTTCCTAAAATACCTACAGCATATAGTCTATGAATATAACTTGTTTACTCAGTGCCTCGTAAATAACAGTGCTACCATTAATATTTATCATCCAAATTGTTGAAAGGATTTTAGAAATAAATAAAATATATAAAGAAACGCAACTTAAAAGCACGTCCGTGCGAGTGGTGTGTACGATATAGGACTAACGTCCTAAATATTGGTTTACATGGTTTGTAAAGCCATCTAGCAATACACGGGGGACTTAAACTACTAAATATAAAAAAATTTTTGATTATTATATGGTTGGATATACTGCTTGTCCGTTTCACATGCCACACGCTACATCTTTTGTAATTCTGACAATTCCTCAGATTATATAAAACAAAAGGATAATTTAGATAGATTATCAAAATGCATATTAAATTTATAAAACATAAAGTTTAAAAATTTATGAAAAACTACAATTAAACAAACGGAAACATTGCATTTTAAAATACAAACATATTTTTAACAAAGTTTTATTATGCAATATATAGGTAGCAAGATGATACATTAACATTCCATATACAGTGTAATACATCAATTGTGTAGGCCAAATAACTGCGAAATGGTTATTTATAACATGGAAATTCCAGCACAAACATTAAAAATTAGAATGAACTAGCCCATCCCCTAATAAGAACCGGGTTTAACAAGACAGCACCAATTTATGATTTAGTGTTCTATTAAACCATTGATTAACCAATGTTTTGCATGGATCCATTCTTTGTGGAACATAAGTAATAAGCATGGGATATTTTACTAATTTACAAATAATTTATAATATGATCACCTTGTGGAGAGCCGTTTAATGAATGTCTAATTAAGAAACCATGGGTAAAAGAGATCCAATATAACAAGTATGGCTAAGCAGATCTTATGAACGCTAAAATGAGAAATATACTACCTAAGCCGACCAAAACATTGTTTTAAAACGGAAAGGAATTTTATTTTTGTTCCATATTGGAAGAACAGATTATTAAGGGGTATTTCATACTCTCTCTTGGAGTTGTAATATTAGCGTAGAATACGGCACATAGTAATTAGGCTTTAAATACATTACACTGGGCAACACGTGGATTTTCCAGCTATATAAGTACTTTCTATCGAGGGATGACAACATTTATTGCCTTGGGGTGTTAAATAGAGTGTAATTTCGTTTGAAGATGAATTCCGTTTCATCTTATAACAGATCATAAAGAGTGCAATTTAACACAAAGTTGAGTATTCAGGACTTCATAAAATCATATTCTTAAGGGATACAGACAAAAAAAATTCATATAGCAATCAAAAGAGAGAATAACGTATCGTTAAATTTCGAGTTGTATATCAAATATAACATATATAACAATACTCCATATTTATAAACCATTCAATAAAACTTAACTAATAAGCTACATGACGACATTAATTTTGTTTTATGATAAAGTCGCAAAAGGATACTACAAATATTTATCTATAATCCCTACTATTACAAAAAAGATCACAAATAACACAAAGATTGCATCAAATTAAAAAAAAGTTGTTATAGCTAACTTAATGCGTAATATACTTTGCGAAATTATTTATAACTGTTTACTAAGAAAGAAGAATCTACAGAAGGCTAGAAATCAAGACCGAGTTTTATAGCGTAGCGAAACAGCGTTCCCTTACCGGTACTTCGGAGCTCGGGCCCTGCAGATATATTATGTAAATATAGCCTAACGCAATAATCACTTAGCTACCAGGATGGGTTGAAGATGTCATCACACCTCAACCCACGTTTAATGGAAAACGTATTATTTCTTCAGCGTTGGTGTACTTTAAATT